>NC_086452.1:453768027-453933027 GCF_028390025.1 Pseudophryne corroboree | reverse complement strand
TTGCCGGCAGTGTTTATGAACTACAATTTTTAGTAAATTACCGAGTTGTATGAAAAAACAGGCGTATTTGACCGATGGTGTATTCATTCGTATTTTTTGTCTTTGACTTCAAAAAAAATCCGAATGCCCTGATCACTGCCGAGATTTGAGTTTAGTAAATTCCCGAGATGACACTTTGAAGAAAAAACACCATCTCGGTCAAAATCGGGAGCTTAGTAAATATACCCCACGGTATATAATGTGACAGTACACACACACTGTATATGATGTGACAGTACACACACACTGTATATGATGTGACAGTACACACACACTGTATATGATGTGACAGTACACACAGTGTATATGGGCCCTCATTCCGAGTTGATCGGTCGCAAGGCGAATTTAGCAGAGTTACACACGCTAAGCCTACGCCTACTGGGAGTGTATCTTAGCTTCTTAAAATTGCGACCGATGTATTCGCAATATTGCGATTACAAACTACTTAGCAGTTTCAGAGTAGCTTCAGACTTACTCTGCCTGTGCGATCAGTTCAGTGCTTGTCGTTCCTGGTTTGACGTCACAAACACACCCAGCGTTCGCCCAGACACTCCTCCGTTTCTCCAGCCACTCCTGCGTTTTTTCCGGAAACGGTAGCGTTTTCATCCACACGCCCCTAAAACGCCGTGTTTCCGCCCAGTAACACCCATTTCCTGTCAATCACATTACGATCGCCGGAGCGATGAAAAAGCCGTGAGTAAAAATACTATCTTCATTGTTAAATTACTTGGCGCAGTCGCAGTGCGAATATTGCGCATGCGTACTAAGCGGATTTTCATTGCGATGCGATGAAAAATACCGACCGATCAACTCGGAATGAGGGCCATGATGTGACAGTACACACACTGTATATGATGTGACAGTACACACACTGTATATGATGTGACAGTACACACACTGTATATGAGGTGACAGTACACACACGGTATATAATGTGACAGTACACACACTGTATATGAGGTGACAGTACACACACGGTATATAATGTGACAGTACACACACTGTATATGAGGTGACAGTACACACACGGTATATAATGTGACAGTACACACACTGTATATAATGTGACAGTACACACGGTATATAATGTGACAGTACACACACTGTATATAATGTGACAGTACACACACTGTATATGATGTGACAGTACACACACAGTATATAATGTGACAGTACACACACTGTATATAATGTGACAGTACACACACTGTACATAATGTGACAGTACACACACGGTATATGATGTGACAGTACACAAACAGTATATAATGTGACAGTACACACACTGTATATAATGTGACAGTACACACACTGTATATGATGTGACAGTACACACACAGTATATAATGTGACAGTACACACACTGTATATAATGTGACAGTACACACACTGTATATGATGTGACAGTACACACACAGTATATAATGTGACAGTACACACACTGTATATAATGTGACAGTACACACACTGTACATAATGTGACAGTACACACACGGTATATGATGTGACAGTACACAAACAGTATATAATGTGACAGTACACACACTGTATATAATGTGACAGTACACACACTGTACATAATGTGACAGTACACACACGGTATATAATGTGACAGTACACACACTGTACATAATGTGACAGTACACACACGGTATATGATGTGACAGTACACACTGTATATGATGTGACAGTACACACACTGTATATGATGTGACAGTACACACACTCTATATAATGTGACAGTACACACACTGTATATGATGTGACAGTACACACACGGTATATGATGTGACAGTACACACACTGTATATGATGTGACAGTACACACACGGTATATGATGTGACAGTACACACACTGTATATGAAGTGACAGAACACACACTCTATATAATGTGACAGTACACACACTGTATATGATGTGACAGTACACACACGGTATATAATGTGACAGTACACACACTGTACATAATGTGACAGTACACACACGGTATATGATGTGACAGTACACACTGTATATGATGTGACAGTACACACACTGTATATGATGTGACAGAACACACACTGTATATGAAGTGACAGAACACACACTCTATATAATGTGACAGTACACACACTGTATATGATGTGACAGTACACACACGGTATATGATGTGACAGTACACACCTGTATATAATGTGACAGTACACACTGTATATGATGTGACAGTACACACACTGTATATGATGTGACAGTACACACACAGTATATAATGTGACAGTACACACACTGTATATAATGTGACAGTACACACACTGTATATGATGTGACAGTACACACACAGTATATAATGTGACAGTACACACACTGTACATAATGTGACAGTACACACACGGTACATGATGTGACAGTACACACACGGTATATAATGTGACAGTACACACTGTATATGAAGTGACAGAACACACACTCTATATAATGTGACAGTACACACACTGTATATGATGTGACAGAACACACACTGTATATAATGTGACCGTACACACACACTGTATATGAAGTGACAGAACACACACTGTATATGATGTGACAGTACACACTATATGAAGTGACAGAACACACACTGTATATGATGTGACAGTACACACTATATGAAGTGACAGAACACACACTGTATATGATGTGACAGTACACACTGTATATGATGTGACAGTACACACACGGTATATGATGTGACAGTACACACTGTATATGATGTGACAGTACACAGTATATATAGTATAGTAGCACTGTGTGTCATGTATAGTAGTCTCCGGTGATGAGAGGGTGAATGAATGGAATCTGTGTGTGGCCACGCCCCCTGCGCTGGCCCCTCCCCGCCTCCCGTGCGCGCCCCCTGGCGGCCGGCCGCGGTGCGGCAGCTCCCTGGGAAGTGAGAGCGAGGCTGGAGTTCCATCGGATCCCTGCGCTGCATTCCGTCCCATCCCATTCATGCTGAGCTGCGGCTACAGTGCAGCGGGGAGCGGGCGGCCATGGCAGCGGCGGCAGCAGCAACGGGTGAGTACTACCCTATATGCTCCCCTTCCTCCGGCCGCCGTGCCCGCGGACACCCGCAGACTGCTGCTGCCAACGAGCGTGATCCGGGGGCTGTGTGCAGCAGCAGCCCCGTGTGCCGGGCTATGGGGTCCGGCTGGGGAGCTGCTTCTGGGAATCCGGCAGCTGCAGGACGTGTGCTGGTGACTGGGGAGGCACGTACTGGGCACAGGAGCTTGCAGTCTGCGCTGGGCATGTCACCCAGGGAGGAATGTGTGATGCAGCCACTGCTACTGGGGCTCCCAGCACTGTACAGACTACTACTGACCGAGTGCAGCCTCCCCAACGTGCTCTGCTGCTGGGAATACTACACCTACCTGCATTGCTGAGCTCTGTGGGGGCAGGAGCTGTACTGGTGGGAGCTGACACTCTCTGGTATTGTATGTATGTATGTATGTATGTATGTATGTATATGTGTGTGTGTGTGTATATATATATATATATATATTCACACACACACTGTCACTGTGTCCTCATAGTGTATCTCCTCTGAGTGAGGCTGTGGCGCTGGCCCAGGCGCCCATTGGAGGGGTGCTGCTGTGCCCCCCAGCCCCGTGCCATGCTGCAGTTAGTGGGCTGGGAGAGGCTGCACTGCGCTCCCTCTTGTGTAGCAGCTCTGTGTCTGGCTGGTGTCAGGAGCAGGGATGTGGTTCTGTTGCTGATGCTTCCTCACAGACTGCAGCGAGCAGGGGAGCCAGCAATGATGCAGACAGGATAAAAAAGCCCAGTGTAATAAAAGTGACCACAATCCGGGGAAATTAATCAGCCCTGTGATATATCTGCTATTTTATTCATTTCTTCCCATGTGCTGGATTGACGTTGGTCTCCCTGTGATATCACTTTTATTTAGATCATTTATTGGTTGATATATATATATATATATATATTTTTTTTTTTCTGGTTTATCCAGGAAATAAGAGCCCCTATCTGTAATTGGGATGCTGTTTAGGGAAGGCTCTGTGACTGTATTATTGCCAGATGCTGTGGTTCCCGTGCTGTATACAATGCTGGTTTCCAGTGGGTTCCTATAGGAGCGAGGTTTGGCACGCTGAAGTCGGTGCCCGCGTACGGTTAGTTGTGAAACAGTATCGCCCCTATGGCTTCATGCTGCAGAAATCCCATTAATCGCCTCGCTGTGTGGACTGTATAACACGGGAATCTTATTGTCTGCTGGGCTGTGTTTCTTATTTAAATTGATGCGTTGTTGACACCTTAATTACTGGCAGAGGGGGCCTGCAGTGCATTGCAGCGAGGCACTGAGAGGGTTAAGCGTATGAGGTTAATTTTGGGGCGGAAATATATATAGAGAGAGAGTTTTTTTATTTCCTCCGTTAGCACTGCAGAGATGAGCAGTGTGGATCTCGCCCCACAGAGAATGCCTTTTGTATTGGACGCAAAGTCAGGTAGTCTACGGATCACGGAACGCTATTAGTATCATGTCGCACAGCCCCGGAGCCTGCGTTTAGATCGGAGTCTGCAAGAATTCTATGCCATAGGAGGCTGCTTCTTCACCTGAGACTGCTCGCCGTAGTGGGAGAGAGATGCTCTCCCTGCTTTGCCTTGGATGGATGGAGATTTGCACGCACAAACACCGGTGCCAGCCTCATGCCAAGGCGTTGGGGCACCTGCAGTAGGTGGCACCTCTCGCTAGCAGCCGAGGGCTCGGCAGCAAGAGCATCCCCCTTCTGCGGAGGTGCACCAGCCCCCTAAAAATAATACTAGCAATTAAACTGCCCCCTTTTTCTGAAGACCTGCTTGAGTGTTGCACATACAGATGAGGAGATTTTGCCGGGGATGCTGAGATGGAATGTTCTTTTCACAATCTGGGATTCGGCGGCACTACAAGGCGTTAACCCTTGCTATTCCACGTCTACCATGCCCGGGGCTTGTATTTACCATCTCTGCCAGCGTCGGTAGGCATTGATGTGGGTGAGTTTGTGTGCTGCTTCCAAATGGTATTACAGTGATATGGAAAGCTGGGGAGTTCTTACTGAGGTTTCAGAAACGTGTGTGTATATATATATATATATATATATATATATATATATATATATATTATATTATATTATATTATATTTAATATATATATTTTTTTTTTAGTCAACGTTAGATAGATTCAGTCTGTGGCAGGTTTGATCTTATGGCATTTCTCTCTGTAATTTCCAATGACGGGGCTCTAGGTGAGAGCGGATCTGAAGATATATTTCTGTATTTGCAGCGGTGACCTATCGGTGGCATTAATGATTGTGCTTCCCCCCCCCCTGTCTTTATTCCTCCTCTTTATTTTATGACCCTGCAGAATATGCTGCCGGTGGCTCTACCAGAATGCGGTCCTGCTCCTTGCCAAGAAGTGCGAAGATGATTTTGCTAAACTGTTGTTTAGCAGGACAAATACTCCTTTGTATTATGCAGTAATTGAGTTAAGAAAGTTGTAAGTCTGGCATTCACCCGGCGCTTTCACCCTGGCGGCAGGTTTTTTTTTTTTTTAGAACTGGGTCTGCGTAATAATACCTGCTATTACCTAGTGGCTATTTTAGGCCATTTGAACAGATATTCAATATTGGGGTGGATCTATTACAGTGAATTACTGAATGATTGCTGATATGTAACATTGTGAGCGCTTGCAGTGCCCCTGAATCTCTCTGCGCTATAAAACGTTTGTACATCGTAAATAATATGCAGCAATGGCTATGTGGCAAGGTAACGTGTGTGGAGGTGGGGGTAGCTCTTTCGTCAAACTATGGTTGGTAATGGAGATACAATAATTGGCAGTAGCCCCCAACCCCCCCATTTATGCAGATATTTCCATATGTCTTCAGAAGAAGGTTCCAAAAAAACATGTTTAGAGCGGTCACAGCTGCTGGGTCCAACTGGCCGATCTTGGTGCCCTCTAACCTGACGTTGCTTGGGAGGGGGTGTGCTGCTATAGGAGTATTGAATGATGGGGGGGTTGTGTGGAACCTGCTGAAGTTATTGAGAATTGCTTTGTACGTGGTGCTCTAGGAGTTATAGAACATTCTGTGCTTCTAGGGGTCGATTGGCCATTTTCACTGTTAAACGTGGATAGATTTTGCTTTGTGTTCAGTCATTAATATCCAGGTTAGCCTAAAGGCACGGGGGAAATAATGCAGAATTCATGAGCTGGGTAGGCTGGTTGAGAAGCCAGCAGAATCTACTAAGGAACCTGGAAGATGTGCACCCATTGGGATCAATATAATCCCAAAACTTGCTTACCGGTCGCTCATTTAGGCACTTTGGCTAGATGGCACTTGGAATAGCGGAAGTGAGGGATTTAATAATTGTATAAGGTTTACACCAGTTTAGGGGACGTGCGTTTGCTTCCAAACATCAATAAGACTGGCAGATTATGGAGAATGGTCAATGGTATATAACATTTCACCCAACTGCAAGTGGGCACAAGTCTGGTTTAATGGATAACTGATAGTAAATCTTCCCCTAAATCTCTTAATTATCCAAACTAACCCCATGACCAACCTACATGGCATCTAAGTGCGTGTACTCGTCCACCTCACTATATACATAGCATATCGTGGCTGTTGGCACACCTTGGTGCCCACAGGGTGCAGGCCTGATGAAGCACAAAGTCAGTAGACGTATACTGGGCAGACTGTTACCTGTTTTTATACATTTTGGGGTCTATGTACTAAGCCTTGAATGGAGATAAAGTATCAGCCAATCAGCTCCTAACTGCCATGTTACAGGCTGTGTTTGAAAAATGACAGTACGGAGCTGGTTGGCTGCTACTTTGGCCCAGATTTATCAAGCCTTGCAGAGTGATAAATTTGCACGGTGATAGAGTATCAGCCAATTAGCTCCTAACTTTATTTCTGTCCAAGGCTTAGTAAATAGACCCCTTAGTGTCCCATGTTCTCAACATAACTGGTACATCCACGGCATCTGGAGTTTGCTCCGGCCAGAAAGTTTGGCTCGTTCTACTTTTACTCCCAGTGAAATTTCTCGTATATGCCAGATATCTTAAGTTATAGGGGGCAGGGGTGTCGGGCAATAATGCAGAGTTTAAGATTTCCAGTGCAAAAAGCTAGTGGTCTGAGAAGATGTGGCCCTGAGAGGCTGGGCTCTATATATAATATACATGTCATTTTAGCATACATTATGATGCATTACCCATGGCATACTCCGTTGCAGCCAGCTTTGAACTGAGGGTTAATTTTGCTTCTGTTTGCATTTTCCGTTCAGGAAACACAGAGGTGGTCAGGCTGTCCGTCCGTCCGTCCGGGGCACTGATCTCCGCTTTTCAAGTGGTGTGACCTTATACTGCGTATGTGCCCTGTTGGGTGTGATGATGCTGACATTCACTTACAGGTTCTCTATAGGGGGTGCAGAATGGTAGCATACAGTATAATGCAGCTGCTCTATCTCCGGACAGTAACATTGCTCTCAAGTACTTAATACTCTGCTAAACATCTCTGTTTTAGTCCAGGATATAAGACCTTCATTTGTTAGATTGTAAGCTCTTGAGTAGGTGCTCTCACTTTCTGTATAATTGTCATTATTCCCCAAGATTATACATGGCTGCAGTATGTGTTGGTGCTATATAAAACAAGGACGGACATTATTATTATTACCAGTTATTTATATAGCGCACACATATTACGCAGCGCTTCACAGAGAATATTTGGCCATTAACATCAGTCCCTGCCCCAGTGGAGCTTACACTCTTCATTCCCTATCACATGTACACACAGACACATTCACGCTAGGGTTAATTTTGTTGGGAGCCAATATACCTACCAGTATAGTTTTGGATTGTGGGAGGAAACCGGAGTACCCGGAGGAAACCCACTCAAGTACGGGGAGAATATACAAACTCCACACAGTTAGGGCCATGGTGGGAATGGAACCCATGACCTCAGTGCTGTGACGCAGTAATGCTAACCACTACACCATCCGTGCTGCCCCAAGCAGGGAGGTACATACATAGGTTTTTGCTTCCCATGGCTCTCTAAAATTCCCATTTGGCTCCTAGATTTGTTTTGCTGGCTTCTAAAATTTGTATTAAGGTGGACCGGATAGAGAAGATAAGTGTTTTTATTTGTCCCATGGATTTATCCCAAAAGATAGCCGAGTACTATTTGATAAATAAGAAGAGGGCGCTCTTTGTCTAGTGCAGTTAAGCCGTAGCCAGCTCATACCTGTGCGAGCGGTGTGTTTAATATCGGAACGTTTTCCAGGTGAACGCCTTTTTAGCTGTGACTGTGGTCCAGGACGAGCGTGAGGAGTTTGGCACGGCCAGCTCTCTGCTGCTGGCGGGGCGGAACGTCACTGCTATTGTCTGGGATTGGAATGACCTGGTAGACTTGTTTGGGTAGATTGTGAATAAAGCCGTTTTGTTCCCTGCAGTGCCAGAAGATACATTCCCGGGGACTGCTGCTGTGAGCCGGCTGCAAGAGTCAGCAGGGCTGAGTGACCAGGGACACGCCTGGCGTAGATCTGTCTCAGGGCTATTTACCTAGCCATGAGTGACAAGTGGCCTCTGCAGTGACAGGCGGCAAGCGTGAGGAGGGCTGCGTGGCTATTACAGATGGTTTGGGTAAATATGGGACAGTGTATACGCACTGGCTATTTCTTGTGCGCTGCAGAAATATTGGATGCACCCCTGAAGAAGGCCCCACCCAAACGTTGGTACCTTCTGGTTTGTCATTTGGGGTATCCTAATCCCCAGTCATTCTCGTGGTGGCACATTCGTCCTATGAAATGCAGGCTAGCGTCTGACCTCCAGGAACCTCTCTCACCCCTAGTGTGAAAGGGTTGCTAGTATACTGTTGCACTGTAACGTTATATTGTTCTCCTCTTTGGTGATTAAACCGTGTACCTGGAACATGTTGGGTTAAACTTCCATTGTTAAACTTTTTTTGTGCGTTTCCAAGGCAACTAAATTCTTTATAGACTTCTAATTTCTTCTCGGGTCAAAATGGCTAATTTTTGCTTTTTAAATGATAAAAACATGATATTTAGGAGAATAAATCGGTCTGTGTTAACTGTTGAGCAATGCTGTCCGCTTTCCCCAGCATCTGGTTCTACAGTCTGTATGGAAGCTGCAGAACATCTTGGAAGGCTGATTTATACTTTACCTGCATAAATAAGATTGTTAGGCTACCGTTGAGAAGTGCTACAGATCCTTAAAGCTAATAGCGTTTGCTCATTCTGTATGTTAATATTAATATAATTAGGTGCAAAAGCAAAGTTTTATAGGTCGGTTCTTGGTTATTAAAACAAGGTATCCCCTGGTCTGGGAGAGATTATTCTGGCCTACTATTGTTCGCGGTATTGTAACCACTAGGTGGCGCTACACTGTTGTCGATATGTTTCATTTATCTAGGTTTGCACCTATATTAAATTATGTTTCTATAGTTTTTAAAATCTCCATGGGAAGAAGATAGCAAAGACCAAATACAGGGCCTTATTCAGAGTTGATCGCAGCAGCAAATTTGTTAGCAGTTGGGCAAAACCATGTGCACTGCAGGTGGAGGCAGATGTAACATGTGCAGAGAGAGTTAGATTTGGGTGGGTTATATTGTTTCTGTGCAGGGTAAATACTGACTGCTTTATTTTTACACTGCAAATTAGATTGCAGATTGAACTCACCACACCCAAATCTAACTCTCTCTGCACATGTTACATCTGCCCCCCCCCCCTGCAGTGCACATAGTTTTGCCCAACAGCTAACAAAATTCCTGCTGCGATCAACTTGGAATTACCCCCCCATGTGCAGTGCAGGTGGGGCAGATGTAACATGTGCAGAGAGAGTTAGATTTGGGTGGGGTGCGTTCAAACTGAAATCTTTTATTGCAGTGTAAAAATAAAGCCGCCACTATTTACCCTGCACAGTAACAATATACCCCACCCAAATCTAACTCTCTGCACATGTTACACCTGCCCCACCTGCAGCGCACATGGGCGGTCATTCTGACCCGATCGCTCGCTGCAGTTTCTCGCAGAGATCGGGTCGGAACTGCTCATGCGCCGGCGCCACAGTGCGCTGGCGCATGGCAGCCGTCGTTGCCTAGCGATCGCCTCTGAGGCAGAGGCGGTCACTGGGCGGGAGGGGGTTGGACGGCGACGTCAAGCCGCCATTTAGGGGGCTCGATCCGCCCAACGCAGGCATGTCCAGACCGATGGGGGGGGGGGGGCGGTCCGCTGCGCTGGTCGGGAGCTACTCTTGAAGTGCAAAGTCATCGCTGCTGTGCGATGCCTTTGCACTTCTACGGGGGGGGGGGGGGGGGGGGGGGACTGACATGAGGGGCGGATGCTGGGCGTCCCCCCACATGTCAGTGTGAATGATCGTAGCTGTGCTAAATTTAGCACAGCTACGATCAACTCGGAATGACCCTTATGGTTTTGCCCAACTGCTAACAAATTCGCTGCTGCAATCAGGTCTGAATTACCCCCACAGTGCAATAGCAGCCCTTATAGGCAGTTAGCGGTGAGAATGAACCGTAAGAAAAGGGAACCTTTGGAAATAAGAAATGGTGCTAGAGGCCTATTATTGCATTAGCCTATATAATATTTAACATATTCAGTCCCAGCCCCTCCCCTGGCGACTGGCGAGGGCCCCTTTCCAATCCCATTAAGCCCTGTTCCAGCAAGTGGATTCTGTGTTTGGGCCTGTGGGGAAAATCTTATTGAATACAGCTATGAATAGTTAATATCTTGCACACATCATCGCTCAGCCGAGTGTGAGGTGAGAGGCTGCTTAACATCCCAGACATCTATAGACTTAAATTGTTTCTGAGTCATTATACGGAGTCCGGGGCGCCGCTGCAATATATACTGTGTATGCGTTTCCATGAAATGGGAATCTACGGTATAACCCCGCGTGCGTACAATTCTCATGCATGTTGATATAGTTTTCTGTAACCAGTATTTTTGTGCTGTCTCTGTGCATGGGGGTAGAGGAATATAAATATAGCATTGCGAGCCACCAAAGAAGGAAATGTAAAAATAGATTACTCAGTGCTTGGTACGATGTATACACTGTATACTGTGCAAACGTTTTAGGCAGGTGTGGAATTTGAAAATAATGCTGCACAGTAAGGATGCTTTCAAAAATAGAAGTGTTTTATTCTGACCCATTAACAAAATGCAGATAAAGCTAACTCAAATTAATATTTGGTGTGACCATTCTTTTCCTTCAATACAGCATCAATTTTTCTAGGTACACTTGCACACAGTTTTTGAAGGAACTCTGCAGGGAGGCTGTTCTAAACATCTTTGGGGTCGATTCAATTCAGCGACAGTTGAATAGCGCCGGGAGTTAGCTCCCGGCACTATTCAATACGGCGTCAAATGACACCAATTGTCGGGAATTCTTCTCTCACCCCCGGGGGATGAGAGAAGAAATCCGACAAAAGTGCTTCCGTGCGGCCTGCGCCAGGCTGATTATGTCGGGAATCAGCATCGCGGCGGGGAGTTAAGTCGGAGAATGCCCGTTCTCCCGACAATTCAACCTAAGTCTGCGAGAACGGGCCTTCGCCGACTTAACTTGAGCTGAATTGAATAGCGCCGGGAGCTAACTCCCGGCGCTATTCATCTGTCTCAACTGTCACTGAATTGAATCTACCCCTTTGAGAACTAAAGCCCCCTATACACAGAGGAGATGTGCACAGACCGCTCAGCACTCATCCCCCCCCCCCCCCACTCAGCGGTGAAATGAGCGATCTCGCTAGATTTGGCTGTGTGTATGCCAAATCTAGAGCCGTCAATAGCGACGCACGGGACCGCGCATAGCTGTCACTGGCACCCTACGCACGGAGAGAGCCGTGCTTAATTTCTAAGCAATCTAGACAGATTGCTTAGAATTTAAGCACTGATCTCTCCATGTGTACCCCCCTTAGCCACAGATATTCTGTGGATGTCGGTTTGCTCATATCCTTCTATCCCTTCATGTAATCCCAGACAGACTTGATGTTGAGATCAGGGCTCTGTGGGGCCCATATCATCACTTCCAGTACTCCTTGTTCTTCTTTACACTGAATATAGTTGTAAATGACATTGGATGTATGTCTGGGGGTTGTCCTGCTGAAGAATAAATTTGGTGTCGATAAGACGCCTCCCTGATGGTATTGTATGATGGATAAGTATCTGCCTGTATTTCTCAGCATTGAGGACACCATTAATCCTGACCAAATACCCAACTACTTTTGCCCAAACACAGCCCCAAACTTGCGAGGAACCTCCACCATGCTTCACTGTTCACTGCAGACACTCATTATTACCGCTCTCCAGCCCTTTGGCCAACAAACTGTCTTCTGTTACAGCCAGATATTTTACATTTTGACTCTTCGGTCCAGATCATCTGCTGCCATTTTCCTGCACCCCGGTTCCTATGTTTTCGTGCATGGTTGAGTTACTTGGCCTTGTTTTCACGTTAACGGTTTGGCTTTTTGGTTGCAATTCTTCCATGAAGACTACTTCTGGCCAGACTTCTCTGAACAGTAGATGGGTGTTCCTGGGTCCCACTGGTTTCTGCCAGTTCTGAGCTGATAGCACTGTTAGATGTCTTCTGATTCCGTAGGGAAGTAAACATTATGTGAAGTTTCCTTGGTATCCGTTCACATGGTCGACCATGTTATGGTCGACAGTCATTAGGTCGACCACTATTGGTCGACATTGACATGGTCGACGTGGACACATGGTCGACACATGAAAAGGTCGACATGAGTTTTTTAACTTTTTTCCTTTTGGGGAACTTTTCCATACTTTACGATCCACATGGACTACGATTGGAACGGTAAAGTGTGCCGAGCGAAGCGGTAGCGGAGCGAAGGCACCATGCCCGAAGCATGGCGAGCGAAGCGAGGGGACGCGGTGCACTAATTGGGGTTCCCAGTCACTTTACGCAAAAAACGACACAAAAAAGTTAAAAAAACTCATGTCGACCTTTTCATATGTCGACCTTTTCATATGTCGACCTTTTCATATGTCGACCTTTCATGTGTCGACCATTTTCATGTGTCGACCATATGTCCATGTCGACCATGTCAATGTCGACCAATAGTGGTCGACCTAATGACTGTCGACCATAACATGGTCGACCATTCATACCGGAACCAGTTTCCTTGACCACCCACTGCATCTACGGTCCTCAACATTGCCCATTTCTTCATAAGAGCTTGAACAGCACATCTTGTAACCCCAGTCTGCTTTGAACTCTTGACCTGGGAGAGACCTTGCTGATGTAGTATTGTACCCCTTTCAGACTGACAATAATTTCCCGGGTTATTGCACATGAACTTGCATCAACTCGGGAAATTGCTCAGTGTGAAAGGGTACAAGAACAATATCCCGGGTCTCGACCAGGGTTGAATCCGGGATGCGGCGCAGTGTGAACGGGTATGCTGGGTCAAGGCGACCCGGCACCCGTTCTCTGCATAGGAGGAGGCAGTGCTTGGAGATGATTATCTCCAAGCACAGCCTCCGGTAACGTTAGCGGGGCTGTCACCAACCCGGCAATGTGCCGGGTCGGACCGCAAGTCTGAAGGGGTCTCAAGCCGGGTCGCACCTGGGAAGCACCCGTGTACGCATTCCCGAGTGCGACCCGGCTGTTGTCAGTCTTGAAAGGGGTATAACGGTGTGTCTTGTTTAAGTGCTCAGTCTTGCCATGGTATATGACCTTTGACGTGAAACGGCCTTCCACAAGTTTGGCTGTTCCTCACCCAGTTTTAAGCCTTCTACACAGCTGTTTCTGTTTCGATTAATGACTTTCAACCTACATATAAAAATGATGATCATTATCACCTGTTTGGTATGATTGTTTAATCATACACCTGACTATTATTCTATAAAATCCCTGACTTTGTGCAAGTAAAATGAGCAGCCCCCCCCCCTCGCCGAGCAGGGGTGAGAGATGTGTGCTGAGCGGTCTGTGTTCTGTAGATCGCTCAACACACATCTCCCCCATGTGTACGGGGCTTTAGTTCTCAAAGATGTTTAGAACAGCCTTCATGCCGAGTTCCTTCAAAAACTGTGTGCAAGTGTACCTAGAAAAATTGATGCTGTATTGAAGGCAATTTTGGGCTTGATTGAATGAACGCAAATTGAATAGTGTCGGGGAGGCGGTCCCACCGCTATTCAATTCAGCGCTCTGTTTAGTCCGACTAGTGGATTTCTGCTCGCACCCCTCTGGTGCGCAATGCTGTTTTGTGCCCTAGCACAACGCAAAGGCTCGAGTTCGGGCATACTCCGACAAAGCAGTCCGCTGAATTGAATAGTGCCAGGACCTAATATTCACGGCGCTGTTCAATTTACGTTCAATTGAATCGACCCCATTAATTTGAATAAGATTTCGCTTCTGTTCATTCACTTAGCATTTTGTTAATTGATATAAATAAACGCTTCTATTTTTGAAAACATTCTTACCTTGCAGCAGTTTTTCCACACCTGCCTAAAACCTGTCCACAGTACTGTATGTATGTGTGTGTGTGTGTGTGTGTGTGTGTATATATATATATATATATATATATATATATACATACATATACATATACATACACACACACATATATTATATGAATTTTCCTATGCAAAAAGCAAGCCTTGTGGGGAAATGTTGGTCGTTTGCAGTCTTGGGCCTATGAAACCCACCGTTTTAAGTTTACCTGTTGCCAATAACTCTACAAATGTCAAAACATCTCTGAGGCACGAGGCACTTTTTACCTCAGTGATGTCACTGGCCCAGTCCACAATATGGCTGCCCCCGCTGCATGTAGACACGTGCACTTCAGGAGGATTGTCCCTGTTGCTGGATCTTTGTCTGTGGTGCCAGTGACCCCATCATTTTGATGGGAGGGTGGTTCTGCGGTTGGGGGTTTCGGAATGCCATGTCTTGGTTACCATTGCTACCTTGTCACTGCAGGACGGTGGGAATCGTAGCAATTAACTAGTTTCCTGAGTGAGGGATGAGGTTAAAGGTTGCTGGAAGAAGCCCTCTGACGGCCTGTGAAAGCCATTCCATGTGTGACCTGAAAGGACCCAGGCTTCTCCTTTGTTTAGACTAGTGATGCGTGGTGACCCTCAGGCTTGTGACCTGCACTGAATTTAGAAACCTGTGCCCCCCACCTTTTATATACAATCCTCAAAACCAGTTCCTGGAGACTCCCTGCTGGTAAATAGGGGCTATTATGTGACCTAACCCATCGGAGTCCAGCTTGACTGCTGAGGGAGGCCGCATTAAAGCAATTTAAGTGCACTTCAATTTGTCTCCCGACTACCCAACAGTTCTTTAAAGAATTTTTTTTTATTTCTAATGAATCAGATTTTTCTAAACAGAAGTTGGAACCGGAATGGACGCAAACATTTTTGTAACTGTCCAATAAGCTTAAAAAAACAAAATCAAAATTAGAATTTTTTCCCCCTCAAAATAAACGGAATATTACTATTAACAATATTTATTTAGTACCCGGAGCTTACACTCTATATTCCCTATCTCGTCATAGATGCACACATTCTTATTTAATGTTTTCTTCAGAAGTCAGGTAACTTACCAGTATGCTTTCTCGGCGTATGAGAGAAAATAAGAATTTACTTACCGATAATTCTATTTCTCGGAGTCCGTAGTGGATGCTGGGGTTCCTGAAAGGACCATGGGGAATAGCGGCTCCGCAGGAGACAGGGCACAAAAAAGTAAAGCTTTTACCAGATCAGGTGGTGTGCACTGGCTCCTCCCCCTATGACCCTCCTCCAGACTCCAGTTAGGTACTGTGCCCGGACGAGCGTACACAATAAGGGAGGCAATTTGAATCCCGGGTAAGACTCATACCAGCCACACCAATCACACCGTACAACTTGTGATCTAAACCCAGTTAACAGTATGATAACAGAAAGAGCCTCTTAAAGATGGCTCCTTAACAATATAACCCGAATTTGTTAACAATAACTATGTACAGTATTGCAGATAATCCGCACTTGGGATGGGCGCCCAGCATCCACTACGGACTCCGAGAAATAGAATTATCGGTAAGTAAATTCTTATTTTCTCTATCGTCCTAAGTGGATGCTGGGGTTCCTGAAAGGACCATGGGGATTATACCAAAGCTCCCAAACGGGCGGGAGAGTGCGGATGACTCTGCAGCACCGAATGAGAGAATTCCAAGTCCTCTTTTGCCAGGGTATCAAATTTGTAGAATTTTACAAACGTGTTTTCCCCCGACCACGTAGCTGCTCGGCAGAATTGTAATGCCGAGACCCCTCGGGCAGCCGCCCAAGATGAGCCCACCTTCCTTGTGGAATGGGCCTTAACAGATTTAGGCTGTGGCAGGCCTGCCACAGAATGAGCAAGTTGAATTGTGTTACAAATCCAACGAGCAATCGTCTGCTTAGAAGCAGGGGCACCCAACTTGTTGGGTGCATATAGTATCAACAGCGAGTCAGATTTTCTGACTTCAGCCGTCCTTGAAATGTATATTTTTAAGGCTCTGACAACGTCCAACAACTTGGAGTCCTCCAAGTCGCCAGTGGCCGCAGGCACCACAATAGGTTGGTTCAGGTGAAACGCTGATACCACCTTAGGGAGAAAATGCGGACGAGTCCTCAGTTCTGCCCTATCCGAATGGAAGATTAGATAAGGGCTTTTATAAGATAAAGCCGCCAATTCAGATACTCTCCTGGCGGAAGCCAGGGCCAGTAACATAGTCACTTTCCATGTGAGATATTTAAAATCCACCTTTTTCAATGGTTCAAACCAATGGGATTTGAGGAAATCTAAAACTACATTTAGATCCCACGGTGCCACCGGAGGCACCACAGGAGGCTGTATATGCAGTACTCCTTTAACAAAAGTCTGTACCTCAGGAACTGAGGCCAATTCTTTTTGGAAGAATATTGACAGGGCCGAAATTTGAACCTTAATAGATCTCAATTTGAGACCCATAGACAATCCTGATTGTAGGAAATGTAGGAAACGACCCAGTTGAAATTCCTCCGTCGGAACACTCCGATCCTCGCACCACGCGACATATTTTCGCCAAATGCGGTGATAATGTTTCGCGGTGACTTCCTTCCTTGCCTTAATCAAGGTAGGAATGACTTCTTCTGGAATGCCTTTCCCTTTTAGGATCTGGCGTTCAACCGCCATGCCGTCAAACGCAGCCGCGGTAAGTCTTGAAAGAGACAGGGACCCTGTTGTAGCAGGTCCCTTCTCAGAAGTAGAGGGCACGGGTCGTCCGTGACCAACTCTTGAAGTTCCGGGTACCAAGTCCTTCTTGGCCAATCCGGAGCCACTAGTATTGTTCTTACTCCTCCTCACCGTATAATCTTCAATACCTTTGGTATGAGAGGCAGAGGAGGAAACACATATACTGATTTGTACACCCAAGGTGTTACCAGTGCGTCCACAGCTATTGCCTGTGGATCTCTTGACCTGGCGCAATACTTGTCCAGTTTCTTGTTGAGGCGAGACGCCATCATGTCTACCATTGGTCTTTCCCAACAGTTTATTAGCATGTGGAAGACTTCTGGATGAAGACCCCCCTCTCCCGGGTGAATATCGTGTCTGCTGAGGAAGTCTGCTTCCCAGTTGTCCACGCCCGGGAAGAACACTGCTGACAGTGCTATTACGTGATTCTCCGCCCAGCGAAGAATCTTGGCAGCTTCTGCCATTGCACTCCTGCTTCTTGTGCCGCCCTGTCTGTTTACATGGGCGACCGCCGTGATGTTGTCCGACTGAATCAACACCGGTTTTCCTTGCAGGAGTGGTTCCGCCTGGCTTAGAGCATTTTAGATTGCTCTTAGTACCAGAATGTTTATGTGAAGAGACTTTTCCAGGTTCGTCCATACCCCCTGGAAGTTTCTTCCTTGTGTGACTGCTCCCCAACCTCTCAGGCTGGCGTCCGTGGTCACCAGGATCAAATCCTGTATGCCGAATCTGCGGCCCTCCAATAGATGAGCCTTTTGCAACCACCACAGAAGATATACCCTTGTCCTTGGCGACAGGGTTATTCGCAGGTGCATCTGAGGATGCGACCCTGACCATTTGTCCAACAGATCCCTTTGGAAAATTCTTGCATGGAATCTGCCGAATGGAATTGCTTCGTAAAAAGCCACCATTTTTCCCAGGACTCTTGTGCATTGATGTACAGACACCTTTCCTGGTTTTAGGAGGTTCCTGACAGGTCGGATAACTCCTTGGCTTTTTCCTCGGGAAGAAAAACCTTTTTCTGAACCGTGTCCAGAATCATCCCTAGGAACAGCAGACGTATCGTCGGAAAACAGCTGCGATTCTTGGAATATTTAGAATCCAGTCGTGCCGTCGAAGAACTACTTTAGATAGTGCTCTTCCGACCTCCAACTGTTCTCTGGAACTTGCCCTTTTTAGGTCGTGCAAGTAAGGGATAATTTAGATGCCTTTTTTCTTTGAAGAAACATCTTTTCGGCCATTACCTTGGTAAAAAGGCCCGGGGTGCCGTGGATAATTCAAACGGCATCGTCTGAAACTGATATTGACAGTTCTGTACCACGAACCAGAGGTACCCTTGATGAGAAGGACAAAATTTGGACATGGAGGTAATCCTTGATGTCCAGGGACACCATATAGTCCCCTTTTTTCCGGTTCGCTATCACTGCTCTGAGTGACTTCATCTCGATTTGAACCTTTTATGTAAGTGTTCAAAACATTTTAGATTTAGACTATGTGTCACCAAGCCGTCTGGCTTCAGTACCACAATATAGTGTGGAAAAATAATACCCTTTTCCTTGTCGTAGGAGGGGTACTTTGATTATCACCTGCTGGATATACAGCTTGTGAATTGTTTCCAATGCTGCCTCCCTGTCGGAGGGAGCCGTTGGTAAAGCAGACTTCAGGAACCTGCGAGGAGAAGATGTCTCGACTCTCCAATCTTTACCCCTGGGATAATACTCGTACGATCTAGGGGTCAACTTGCGAGTGATCCCACTGCGCCCTGAGACTCTTGAGACTACCCCCCCACCTTGAGTCCGCTTGCACGGCCCCAGCGTCATGCTGAGGACTTGGCAGACGCGGTGGAGGGCTTCTTTTCCTGGGAAAGGGCTGCCTGCTGCAGTCTACTTCCCTTACCTCTATGTCTGGGCAGATATGACTGGCCTTTTGCCTGCATGCCCTCATGGGAAAGGAAAGATTGAGGCTGAAAAGACGGTGTCTTTTTTAGCTGAGATGTAACTTGGGGTAAAAAAGGTTGGATTTCCCAGCTGTTGCTGTGGTCCCCAGGTCCGATGGACCGACCCCCAAATAACTCCTTCCCTTTATACAGCAATACTTCCATCTGCCGTATGGGATCTGTATCACCTGACCACTGTCGTGTCCCTGACATCTTCTGGGAGATATGGACAACGCACTTATCTTGATGCCAGAGAGCAAATATCCCTCTGTGCATCTCACATACATATATATAGAATGCATCCTATTAAATGCTCTACATGAATAAAATATTTTCAGTCAGGGAATCCGACCAAGCCAACCCAGCACTGCATCTCCAGGCTGATGGCGATCGCTGGTCGCAGTATAACCACCGTATGTGTGTATATACTTTTTAGGATATTTTTCCAGCTTCCTATCAGCTGGCTCCTTGAGGGCGGCCGTATCTGGAGACGGTAACGCCACTTGATAAGCGTGTGAGCGCCTTATCACCCTAAGGGGTGTTTCCCAACGTACCCTAATTTCTGGCGGGAAAGGGTATAACGCCAATATTTGCTATCGGGGTAACCCTACGCATCATCACACACTTCATTTTATTTTATCTGATTCAGGAAAAACTACAGGTAGTTTTTTCACTCCCACATAATACCCTTTCTTGTGGTACTTGTAGTATCAGAAACACGTAACACCTCCTTCATTGCCCTTAACGTGTGGCCCTAATGAGAAATACGTTTGTTTATTCACCGTCGACACTGTATTCAGTGTCCGTGTCTGTGTCTGTGTCGACCGACTGAGGTAAATGGGCGTTTTTAAAACCCCTGACGGTGTTTCTGAGACGCCTGGACCGGTCCTAATAGATTGTCGGCCGTCTCATGTCGTCAACCGACCTTGCAGCGTGTTGACATTCTCACGTAATTCTCTAAATAAGCCATCCATTCCGGTGTCGACTCCCTAGAGAGTGACATCACCATTACAGGCAATTTCTCCGCCTCCTCACCAACATCGTCCTCATACATGTCGACACACACGTACCGACACACAGCACACACACCGGGAATGCTCTGACAGAGGACAGGACCCACTAGCCCTTTGGGGAGACAGAGGGAGAGTCTGCCAGCACACACCAAAAACGCTATAATTATATAGGGACAACCTTATATAAGTGTTTCTCCCTTATAGCATCTTTTATATATATACAATATCGCCAAAATCAGTGCCCCCCCTCTCTGTTTTAACCCTGTTTCTGTAGTGCAGTGCAGGGGAGAGCCTGGGAGCCTTCTCTCCAGCTTTTCTGTGAGAGAAAATGGCGCTGTGTGCTGAGGAGATAGGCCCCGCCCCTTTTTCGGCGGGCTCGTCTCCCGCTATTTTTGAAGTTAGGCAGGGGTTAAATATCTCCATATAGCCTCTGTGGGCTATATGTGAGGTATTTTTTGCCTCTAATAAGGTTTTTATTTGCCTCTCAGAGCGCCCCCCCCAGCGCTCTGCACCCTCAGTGACTGTTGTGTGAAGAAGTGTGCTGAGAGGAAAATGGCGCACAGCTGCAGTGCTGTGCGCTACCTTTATGAAGACTCAGGAGTCTTCAGCCGCCGATTTTGGACCTCTTCTCTCTTCAGCGTCTGCAAGGGGGCCGGCGGCGCGGCTCCGGTGACCATCCAGGCTGTACCTGTGATCGTCCCTCTGGAGCTAGTGTCCAGTAGCCAAGCAGCAAATCCACTCTGCACGCAGGTGAGTTCACTACTTCTCCCCTAAGTCCCTCGTTGCAGTGATCCTGTTGCCAGCAGGACTCACTGTAAAGTAAAAAAACCTAAGCTAAACTTTCTCTAAGCAGCTCTTTAGGAGAGCCACCTAGATTGCACCCTTCTCGTTCGGGCACAAAATCTAACTGGAGTCTGGAGGAGGGTCATAGGGGGAGGAGCCAGTGCACACCACCTGATCTGGTAAAAGCTTTACTTTTTTGTGCCCTGTCTCCTGCGGAGCCGCTATTCCCCATGGTCCTTTCAGGAACCCCAGCATCCACTTAGGACGATAGAGAAAACCCACGCAAATATGAGGAGCACATACAAACTCCACACAGATGACATTGGTCTGGAATTGAGCTCAGTTCTGTGAAGCAGTAATGCTAACCACTATGCATCCATGCTGCATGCGAGGTGATGGACGGTATTCCCACCCCTCTCCCACCCAGGTGCGGTGTGCTGTATGGAATACACATGGATAAAGTACAGGTTTCGTCTCAGTCATGGCATATGTAGCACCTGTGTTACCTACTGGTGCGCAGGTCATGGGAAACTATGTGAAACGTCCCTCTCTCCCTGACCACCTGCCTAACCTTCCCAGGCCCGGAGGGGCTGTCACAGCCGTCTCCTCCACAGGCCCTGCTCAGTCTGTCAGTGAAATATTCTCAGCCTGTGAATTATTGCTTTGGTAAAGAGCTTCTGGAGATGGTTTACTGTAAGGATGTCTGAGTAAAAGACGTGAAATGCTTATGGGAGGCTCCATCGCTTTAAAACGTTATCCATTTCCCTTTGTACGTAATGTTCGTTTTTATTGCTGTAATATATGTTGGATCAATTAATTGATGCTGCAAGACTACTAGACAACAAGAACTAATTTGCTTTATATAGTGAAGTTATGAACATTCCATATTAAATATACAAGCATTCTATGGGGGCGCTTCAAGTTAAATGCGGTGTAGCGCCTTTGTGCCGTTGGGTTGGCTTCCCAAACCCCCCGCCATCAGTTTATGAGAAAGCAGAATTTCACTTTGGAGCGGAGTTGTTCAAAGTTCGGGGCTGAAACCGTAAAAAAAGTGGGAATCCCAGAGACGCACCAGACGGCTAACTCCTATCTCCGTTATAAGATAAAGTTTATACTGCCTATTTAACAAACTGGCCACACAAGGAAATCCTTAGAAATCCCCTTTACTGATTGAAGTCTGGTGTTTGACTTAGAACGTACTTTGGAAGTGATGTCACGCAAACAGCGAATGTGTATTTAGCAGCATTTATGGCCAGACACACTGATTAACACAACTGGTTCTTGCCTTTGGTGGAACAGAACCCAGACACGTGCAGATGACGGCTGGAAGGAGTGATCACCCTGGAGGGAGAGTTGGGCAACCTCCGGCTACTGTTGACCTACAAGTTCCAGCATGCCCCTTCTTGCAAAGGGCTGTCTGGTTTGATTCCATTCACGATCAGCGATGCAGGCTTTGTACACTAGGTCAAGTGTAGGCCGTGATATCGCACCCTTGGGTGGAATATTTTTCCAGGCCATTAGGAATGGTGGTGGGGTACTCAAGTGTGTTGCCTCTCTACTACAGGAGAGTCCTGTTTCTTGACAACGCACCGGGGAAATCCGGTATAGAAGACGGATTAATTATTGATCCCACTGCTATAAAGGCCACTTACAGCTAATCCAAAAGTACATAATGAACATTTCTTATTCATATTGTGTTCATCGCTCATGATCTGTGAGCAAAGTCCTGTGGATTGGCTTGGTGTATATTGTTATAAGTACATACTTTAAGTTCTGACTCTTGTTAAAAAATGTATTTCTCCAGCAGGGTCCACAGGTTATCCACAGGATAACAATGGGATATGATGGAGCGACAGCGGATTGGCACCAAACGATCACAAGCTCAGGCATTGGCCCTGTAGAGGTTTGGCCTGGGGCTCCCGTCTTCCATGTTGTTACTTCGCCCGTATTTTATATTGCCTTGATTTTACAAAATGATTGCGGGCGGTAAGCATTACTTACCGCCCGCAGTGGTCTTTTTTGAGCGAGTACCACATTCATCCTTCAGAGAGAATGGTCATTTACCACATAAATCCTGACTACCGTGAAATACCTCAAAATCTAGAATAACCAGGATACTTTTTTAGCAGAATGGGCACTGCTGTCTTATAAGTTCAACCAATGTTGTCGAGAACTCAGCCAATCTGTTTGTAGGAGCTAGTGACATCGCTGAGGCATACGCCATTTTGTGCCTCGGGAATGTCAATAGTTCCTAATGCATTTATAGACTGCATATTGGCTAGGATTTAAAATGGCCGCCAACACTGCGCTGGAAGTTTCCTTGTTGTAGCTCAAAGGTGGAAAATGCCTGGAACTAGTTTGCTACAACTATTGTCATCTGGGGTTCCGTACCAGAAACAAATGCTCCATACATGAGGCAGTTAGCGGTGCGTGCTGTCACCTGTGCGCAGTCTGTGGGTTGCCCTTAGGAAGGGATTTTCTGAAGTAATGGCACTGCTTTGCTGGTAATATGAAATATTTAGCACCACTCTGGCGCCCTCGTGACGTTCCCCGTGCATCCTCTGGCTGTCTCTACTAATCTGAGGTGTATACGAGCCGGCGTGCCTGTCGTCAGTGTAGATTTATGGAATCTTATATAACATATATTTATTATATCATATATTGATATAATGGTTTATGTATTTTATATCTGCAAATATATTATAATAGGCTTACAAATAGGTGGGCTCATAACAAAAGGGGTGATGTTTAGTACTGGTCCAATCACACAATATGTTATGCGTGGACGTTCCTATTTAATACCTGTGATTGGCTCAGATTAAAGGAGCTATATCTCTACTGTCCAGGAAATATTTCCAGGCAAAGCCTAAATATACTTTACAGAGATATATAATCCTGGCTCATTGAACATATAAGTACTATACTTTGACTACAAGTCAATTGTCCCAACTTGCAGAGCCTTATATAATATATGCAGATTTCATGTATAACTTTAGTGATTCCGAAAATGAGTTCAAGACTTGGAATACCAGCTCTATTTTGTCTAGTACATTTATTATAGGTGATACAAATTACAAGATAAGATAACACAATGATAATAAATCTTATAATTTATCTGTACTTCCTTAACCATGGTACATACATAAAACACAAACAGTTATACAAATTTAAACAATTAATACACATACTATACACTTGCAAGAATATGTGAGGGCATAATTCATAGCTACCGTCTTAGGATCCTGACTCCCTCTGGACTTTGTTCCTTCCTCCTCTCCTTCTAACTCTCTATCTATCAGACTGCCCCTTATATCCTATATTCTACCAATTCAAAACTAGTATATGCCCACAGTTTCCAATGGAGTACATAATTATAGGTTTTGACAGATTCCAAAGTGTAATAAAACGTTCTCTGCTAACTCCGTCCCACGGTGGTGAGCATGTAGAGAATTTTGGGATCATAAAGTTTGGTATTCCTTTATCCATCAGAGATCTACCTTTGTATGGATGTGTAAACGATCTATTTCGCCTAGGCCCTAGGGTGTTAGCATAAATGATTGTGACCTGTTTATAGTGCGTTTGATCCTATATTATCATTGCCTCTGGCCAGCAGTATAACTGGACAATAGGCCAGCTGGTTGATGTACTCTCTAAAGGTATGAAGATCTTTGATTGTGAATTCCAATGTACCCTGTTCATACCAGTAACTGTTTGCATATTATGAGACCTGAGCTAGGTGACCTATTGACTTTATCCACCAAGTTATGATTATTTATTTGCTGTGTGTGAATCAAGTATACAGTATACATATATCTACATATCATGTAAACTTTGATTTAATTGTACTTGGTATAGCGCAGATCAGACGTTAATCCTTTGATTAATACAGATATGAATAATGGCATGGAAGGGATGAATTTGTGTAATGCTCAATGTATTGTGTATTCTGGCTATATGGCTTACACAGAGAAAACCTGTCTCTTACATAATGACCCATAATCTTGCAGTAAAACACACAGAAATACATGCTACTAAATTCTCAAAACATAAGACTAATACATTCAAACCTATTTAAGTTATACCTTACAATAATATATATATATACACACACTCTTAACTGGTTAAAATCACATTGGGTAATAAATCATATTATTTAATTTACATAATTTGTTCTAACTTTGGTACCTACTAAATTATATTGTTATGTAATGGTCTATATGGCAACATCAGCATGCATTATTAATGTGTTTTTTCCATCACTCCATATTCAGAGGGATAGCTAGGGTGTGACAAGCCAAGTTCTTACTTTTAACTCCATCCCAGTCCAAGTGCATATACAGTATCTAACAGCAGCTGTAGCAATGGTATTTGTACTTCTACCTTAATGAGCTACAGTGAGGCCTTACTTTAATGCAGTATGTCCTCGGTATTTCCTACTACAACTTTGCTTTAATTTGGACTCCTGTTACTCTACCTGGATTTGAGCCCCAAACACCCTGGTTTGTGGAAAAAAAAACAAAACCAGCAAGAATAAAATCCCAGTATACATAAAAACAAGTTGCCGTAATCTGAGCATGAGCCTATTGGGTAAATTTACCAAGCGGTGACTTTTGCACCACTGCGCTTCTCGTTTAAACCCAAAATTTAAAACCGCAATCATGTAAAAAAAAAATCACTGCTATTCATGTTATTACTCTTTACGAATGATAAATGGTGTTCCAGCCAATCAGCTCCTAACAGTCATTTTTCAATCAGCCTTTGACATGGCAGTTAGGAGCTGATTGACTGGTACCCTATCACTCTCCAAGACTTAGTGGATCCTCCCCCTTTATGACTTATGTATAAAGTGATTGCCATTTTACATTTTGGGCTAAAACACTCCGGGCAAGCTGCACTTAGTAAATTCACCTCATAGCTCCTGACGGATGATCTGTCTTGCAGAACTCCTCGTTGACTGAATCAGCTGCGACACTAGTGATGAGGGGAAACCCTTTGTCACTGTGATGACGACCAGCCCAGGTATCCATTACTTGCCCATAACTGAGATCAGTGTATCAGATTTGCCCCTTAGGCCAAATATCTGACTGTGATCTCGTTTTCATGTGGCTGTGTAAAAGATGGTTAAAGCTATGCTTACCATACTGTCCCTATAATCCAGGGCACGCTTTAATTACACAGGTTCTGTGGCTGATTTAAAGCAGGAGAAATGCAGGGTTGAAGTCAGCCAGCCACAGAACCTGTGTAATTCATAAGTGTCCTGGTTTAAACGAACAGTGTGGTAAGCCTAGTTTAAGAGGATGTATTTGAGGAATTAAAGGTGTGCACATTATTTGAGAATTACTAGTAGATAAGATTTTGCAAGTTAAACACCAAGCTGACAGGACATGTGGTCAGTAGACGCTACTGACCGTCGGCAGAACTGCAGAATTTCAATTTCTGAAATGATAGAATGGTTCTAAATTTGAATTTAATATTAAAATGCACATATTCCACAGGTGAGCCATCCAAATTCGGGCTGAATCGGTATTCATAAAGAAAAAAATAATCGACCTAGGGCCTTCTCTAAGGTACTTCATGGCCAACAGTCTTGAGGCCTGGCCAACAGTCTTGAGGCCTGGCCAAAAGTCTTGAGGCCTGGCCAACAGTCATCAACCCACATAGAAATAAAATAAATTAATAATAATAATAATAATAAATTAATAAAAAAAAATAAACAAATAATATAAATATATATATATATATGAGTAGATAAAATATATATAATTTTTCGACTAAACGAAGGCTCCTTTAACAGCGGAAATAAAGTAAAATTAATACAAATAATTTGAGCCTATTGATGTCCAAGGAACGGCTCTTGTATTTGTACAGGGGCCTTGCATAGGCTACACTGTTAGCTGTGCATAGAACGGAATATAATATAACATTGAAGACATTAAAGGGAGGTTTCAGGGAATGGAAAAAAAATATCTTCAAAGCCGCGATTGCTCGGGGGAATCCATTTTTATTCAGTAATAGATTCTCGTGTAGGGTAAGGTCTTGTAAGAGAGGCGAGTGATGGGTCCTCTTTATACAGATGCTCCGCCGTTCTGCAAGCTCATCAGGCGGCTCGCTTCTTTTTTTATAGAATCCCTTTCACGTGAAAAGACAAATTAAATGGTTGACAGCGCAGATGCAGGGAAATTACTTTTTTCGCTCCTTACACCTGTGAAAATGATCTCGCTCCGTCTTCTCGCCGGCATCAGCTGGAATGTTGGAGGTGACGCGCATTGAACCAAATGACTGCTCCCTGTGCCCATAATTCTCTTCTGCCGGTTGATACGACGTATTGGAAGTCTAGTGGTGTTGTTTTGTCAATCTCTTATGCAGTATGAACCAATGGATCTGCTAGCCTCTACATTACGTTCTCTACCATTTGAAGAGAATGGGTTTCTGGGTAATGAAGTTTACCTGGTTGCTAATGTAATGGCCGCTGGGTTTTAAGGCCGTGACACAGGCCTGGGCGAACCCTAACCCACATACAGACAGCCTGTTTCATCCCTGTTGGGACTCCTCAATGCAGAATATGCTCTTACTGTTCATTTTTAACGGCCACTTACCCACAGTCCTTTTAAGGTCTGTTTTCTTACGTTTTTGATAGTCAACATATATATATATATATATATATATATGTGTGTATATATATATATATATATATATATATATATATATATATATATATATATATATATATATATATATATATATATATATATATATATATATATATATATATATACTTATCCAAAAGGAACGGCACTCAGAGACTGTCGTCTCTGAGTGCCGTTCCTTTTGGATAAGTATTACATGGTTTTTGAACTGGACACTGGGGCATTTAAATCTTACTTAGGAGTGCCGGCTGAATTGGATATATTATAAATATATATATATATATATATATATATATATATATATATATATATATATATATATATATATATATATTTTTATTTTTATTTTCTGATCTCTAAAATGATTACTGAAGAATTAGCAATTAACGTAGTAATCAACGTGTGTTCCGTGCCGCTAATGAGCAGGGACCCAGCTTGATCAATAGTCCCTTGAATAGACGGATGGCGAGGGTATTGCTGCAGACAAAAGTGGCAATGAAGTAATAATACAGCAAGTTGCTCCTATTGTGAGAGATACATTGGTGTGTCGCTATCCCAGCTGTGCTTGTTCGGAGATGATTTAACAGCTGGAGTTTTGCATTTTGATCATCTCGCCAGAGCATACGAGGAGTTGGAATTACATGGAGAAGTTGAACGAGCGAATGGTTACTGGATAAAACAAGACAAATGGAGGACCCCCTCCTTTTTCCTACCACTGCTCTGTGCATTTTACCCTTAATTTTAAACAGCAGGGGAAGGATATTAGCCAGTACCCTTTTCTTTTTTATCCACTAGGGGACACTGGAGCATACAGACAATGGGGTATAAGACGAGTGGATAATTGGAGCCTGGCACTTTAATTTTTTTTAATGTCTGCTGTATACCAAGCTCTGACTGTTCCGAAGCGGGGGTCTATGCCGCGAAAGTAGTATGCTCTTAGAAATAATTCCCGACAGATATGGCGCAAAACACCACCGTCAAGGAATTTTAAACTGGCAATCACTCCTATGTTTATTTTAGTTTCCATTCAAATATAAAGATACCCGCCTTTTAAGCATTCGCTTGTGTTATCTGGCCTTCTACAGATCGTTATCTCCTTTTCAAAATCTCTCTGGAGGTTACTAAATATGGCTGCCAGTCAGTCGCAGCTCTCCGCGAGTCATGGGAGGATGGGTTACAGAACACAGAGCAGAGACAGCTCCGACTGGTGTTACAAGGCTCACTGCGTTACGTGACTGTGGTTGCCATGGCAGTCCGTGACACTGCAGAATTTTTAATTAATATGTAAATAGTCTAAAGAAACAAACCAAGGAAAATTGATAATTGCCAACGTTCTTCTGTCTCCATTCTCTGATTGTGCTGTGAAACATGTTAATATATAATAAATGTGATAAGGTGAGAAGGTTTAATTATATGGTTTATATTATGAGCATTACGTCACTCGTTTCTCCTAAATCGGTGGAAATTTGTGAGATTTGCCGTCCGCGGTGACCTAAATATAGACAAATGAAAGAACTTGAACAGGTATGTTCAGATAGTTACTTCTCACCGCCCCAAGCTGTGCATAGTTTAAAAATAGTAATTAAAATGCCGGGACTGGTCTAATTATGTAACTCCTGTCGTCTGTGCCGAATCTGTGGCCTGTGGAGTTTCTCACGGGGTGTGGTCATAGCGCACCTGAGAACCTGCAGGTAACAGAGGCAAAGTGGCTACTGTATTAACTAACTGTGCAACAGAACTGCTCTGTTACGTTTAATTATAGCCACTTATGTATTTTCCTGCTGCTGATATGTGTATATATTAGTTTAAATTTAGCTTGCCCTATGGTGAAAAGGAATGCCTGTGGCTTAGCCAGCCGCTCCTTGGGGATCAGCGGCCGCTCTCCTCTCTACCTCAGACCGTCTGTTTACCTCAGCATGACTGAGCGGTATCTGTGTCCCTCTTCTGTGTGCATTCCAATTGCATGGATATTAAGAAACATCCACACAGTTACTCAAAAATACTCTGATTTTTTTTTTGGAAAGTTATCACAAAAAGATTATTCAGAAGTTGCTCTCCGCACGCTACTATATTTGAAATGAACATACATACCCTGTCTTCCATCTTTAAGCTTTCTTCTCAAGCAACTGAGATAATTTCTATCATTATTCATTGTTATACAGTATTTTCACCCAGCCCATAAATCATGACGTATTCCACTTCGTGAGAGATCATCGTGGCAGCTTCCATCCATGGCTGTCTTTGTAAAACTCTGAGGGCTATTCATGAAGCAGTGATAAGAGCGGAGAAGTGAGCCAGTGGAGAAGTTGCCCATGGCAACCAATCCGCATTGAAGTATAATTTATAATTTGCATACTATAAAATAATACAGAGCAGATGATTGGTTGCCATGGGCAACTTCTCCACTCTTTTCACTGCTTCATGAATAGATCCCTATTTTTCTTACTGTGTGAATGCCTCATATACTTATACTTTCGAAATGGCATCCGGGAGCCAGATGACCCTCTTCCACGCGTTGCGTCTGACTCAGCCGAATGATCTCTCTGCTGAGTCCTGTTGATCCTGGATAAGCAGGAAACGGAGGCTGTTCCGGAGTGTTTCACCAGGAATTCATGTTCTCCGTCTCTGTCCTGGTTTGTTTCCCTTGGCTGTCGCTGGACAGTGGTGTCCCAAGGACAGGCTGAGCGGCCGCGCCATCTCCCTGTTCCTCTAGGAAAGACAGACTGGTGCGTGGGAAGATGCTGAAAGTTGGCGTAACCCTTAGCAACCGGCCACACACTGGCTGGTATTGTAGTAGAAGGAATGACGGAGCCTGGCTGCTGTAGGTGACAGGACCTCTCGCACCTATACAGAAACTGGATTTTTCATAAATGATATTTTCATGTTGCTTCCCATCTGCTATAGATCTGCAGCAAAAGAGCTTTCATGAAATTTGGGTCTGAAATGAAACCCTGCCATAGAATAGTTACTCCCGTATACCCTAATGCTGGCCTGAAGTTGCGATATCTGCAGCAGTACTGTAGCACAGCGTCCCGAATGGCGAATAACCTGATTGGTATTGGGGTGATTCTCCAGAAAGTGAACATAAAGTCCTGTACATCATACTTTCACATGTTTTTTCCTTTTAAACTGGTCTGTTAAGAAATTGTTGTTATATGAAGAGTTAATTGCGTAGTAGCAATGCCTCACCCTATAGTTTCAGACCCACTAAAATCTTGGTGCTTTGGGGAAGTGTGTCGTTTGAATTTGTGTATCTGTCCCGCGCATCACGGAGAATCGCCCATTGGGTCATTGGACATATTTGCAAATTCGCCCAGATGTCATCTTCCAACCTCACTTCCACCACTTGAACACCAGAAACCCAGGTTCAAGCCAGGTCTCCGGACACCGTTCCAACCTGGGTCTTACTATCCCTCGTGGTAGTGGATGATTGCTCTAATCTTATTGCAGGATTGTACTGTGTGTGTGTGTGTGTGTGTGTAACCGGCACAGTACTGCAGTGTGGGTAGCCAGCATTGTGACTGTACGTACACCTGGTATATGTTGTGCTCCTGCTTTCCCCCGTCCTGCCTGTGATCAGTGTGTGTGTGTGTGTGTGTGTGTAGCAGCATTGTGGCAGCGAGTGACTGTACGTACACCTGGTATATGTTGTGCTCCTGCTTTCCCCCGTCCTGCCTGTGATCAGTGTGTGTGTGTGGCAGCGAGTGACTGTACATACACCTGGTATATGTTGTGCTCCTGCTTTCCCCCGTCCTGTCTGTGATCAGTGTGTGTGTGTGTGTGTGTGGCAGCGAGTGACTGTACGTGCACCTGGTATATGTTGTGCTCCTGCTTTCCCCCGTCCTGCCTGTGATCAGTGTGTGTGTGTAGCCAGCATTGTGGCAGCGGGTGACTACGTACACCTGGTATATGTTGTGCTCCTGCTTTCCCCCGTCCTGTCTGTGATCAGTGTGTGTGTGTGTGTGTGTGTGTGTGTGTGTGTGTGTGTGTGTGTGTGTGTGTGTGTGTGTAGCAGCATTGTGGCAGCGGGTGACTGTACGTACACCTGGTATACAGTATGTTGTGCTCCTGCTTTCCCCCGTCCTGCCTGTGATCCGGCCTCTTGTCTGTATGAGCAGGAGAGCCGCTGGATGTGGGTTGTAATCGTGACCTTGGCTGACCCAGAATAAGCCCTAATGCAGGAAATGAGTGTACCGCGCGCCCCAGCCGCCACCGCTAGCATAATCCTTTGTTACAACAGGCTTCCCTTTTTTATAGGGCTGATTGTTTTCTAATCACAGACCATGTACGCAATCCTGCAAACAAAATTACTTTTAATAATTAAATCCACACAAACAACTGTATCGTTTTTTTAAATTCCATGGAATAATATTATTTGTCCCGGGGTAAAGCGCCAGAGAATTTCTGGGTGTTTAATTGGCTGATGGGACGTTGAGGAAAGCAGTCTAATGGATGCTGGTTATGAAACGTGATTAAGCTTTGTTTGCATCTGTCATTTTCTGCTGACGAGAGAGCGGCCTGTAAATAATAATACAGAGTGACCTTTTTATGGCACGGTTCTAATGCCAGTAGCAAGTTCCTGTGATATTAGGCAGGTTACCCTCAGCCATTGACAGGCTTTCCTAAGCTCGATCCTTAAGGTACCCTAACAGTCCAGGTTTTAAGGATATCCATGCTTATGCACAGATTTGACATGATCAAACTGACTGAGCAACTAAATAAGTTTTCTCTGCATAAGCATGGATATCCTTAAAACCTGGACTACGTTTGGGAACCATTGGATTACAAGAGCTACAGAGCAGAGGATTCTGGGAGTTCCTTCTCCTGGAGTTTAGTGAATGGATGGGCACAGTGTGGACTCAGTAGAGCGTTGCAGGCCCTATTGCGTGTGTAGGTGACAGAGGCACTGTAAATAACTAGCTGAGCCTCCTCCAGAACAGGGCAGGAACCAAACAGCTCTAACATCGGAAACCACGAGTGTACAAAGTAAAGCAAACAGCGGTAATCCCTCTGCTTGCTAATTCCTCCACAGCCTCCTTTTCCACAAACCTTGTGATGTTCTTTAGCAAAGCTGCTTAATGCAGATTCCAGTTTCTGGTGCGTGAAGGTGGGCATGGTTTGGGCACTTGGAGGGGGGGCTAAATTGTCCCAATTTTGCAGAGGGTAAGTCAGGTCTGGTCTAGCGAGGCAGTATTCCTGATTTGTTTTCCTGGCTGCCGATTGCAAGTGTTATTGCACCACTGTTTTTGGGGCTTCAGAAAAGCAGATCTGACCATACGTGGTTGTCATAGCAGAGCATTGCCTCAGATTGGACACCTCTGGGTTAGTGGGATTTGTGGCCCCCTGTCACGGTCACACTATATTAACTTTACCACAAATGATCCGCCGCAGTACAGTTACTATCCAGCTGATGTTGAGTGAGATGCTGAGGTAAGTAGGCTGTTCCTCCATATACTGTTCCCGCTGTTCCTCGCTTCCTGTCCTGTAGGACGTGGGTGGCCTGCCACTTTAAGAGTAAGAGGCAAGTAATAGTTATACGTACGGTACATACATACCCCACCATGCCCCTTCAGCTGTGTCATGATATTGGTTACATGTCCTTTCCTCTCTCTCTGGCTGTCTCATTATTTGTGTGCTGTCTCAGTATGTATATCCAGTTTATAGTACTTGATTACTAATTGATAAATCGCCCGCCTGTGTAGAGTACCCGCTTCCACCGTGCAGTCCGCACTCACAGCCCCTCGGAGTGGATTGCGCGATTGATTAGCTGGGAGCTGGGTTGAGCTTTCTGCAGTTCCTCATATAATTGCCTGTGTTAAGTCCCCGGTACACCGCCTGTCTATACCTGCCTGCAGGCTGCTGTCTCTCAATGCCACATCTTGCTCTGTGACAAGTGACACATTTTCTAGAACTGAGTGGAGGCAGCCGGGGAGGGGGTGAGGAGGGTCTACTAAGCTTTCTTTCCTGTGTTCCATATACATTTGGGATGCTAGGCTGAAAGTGGCTAATGCAGCAAACTTTTTTGAATCGCAGCGCTGCAGAGCAGGCCTGGCTAACCTATGGTTCTCAAGCTGTGGGGATACTACACATCCCAGCATGCTCTGCCAAAGCAGGAAATTCATAACCTAATTTGAAAAGCATCCTGTCATTTCCTTATATGTTACCACAGGGATGACTTCAGTAGAATCTTTGTATTTAGCATATTTCCTTTGTTTTTGAGTTATGGAGGATTTATTACACAGTATCACCATGGCAACCACAGTCGCACATCACATAAGCAGCAGAGAGGCTTTGGAATGCCTCTCTGAGTTCTGTCTGTTGTTAATAATGTAAAAAGCAACCTGCATCCCCAGCTCCTTCTGCCATCACATGACATGCTGATAGAAAATGTCTATGTAGCGAGCAGCCATATTTTGTAGCCTCGAGAGATTTTAAAAAGGAGATCATGTTTGTAGAAGGATGGCTAAGAAAGAAGCATGCTAAAAAGGTATTTAACGATCTATTTAAAGCAAAGAAACCTTCTCTGTGGGATTTCTGCTCTAATTTGTACTGATGCCTCTGTATAATCTCTGTATTTTATACTTGGAACACTCTCACATTTTGCCAGTTAGGGAACCCATTACAGGGGCAGGAAGTTACTCTCCGCGTATGTCTTTAATCATTGTCTGTGTGCGCTAGGCGAATGATTTGGTATTAAAATACTTCACTTTCCGGAGAATTACCGGCGGCTTCATATGATTTAATATTTCAAATGTAATTCAGAAAATCTTTAACTCCCCCATAAATCCTACATCCAATTCAAATCGTTTATTTTGTGATTGAGGCAATGATGTTTTTCAGTCATCAATTCATAATGGTCGTAATCAAATGTCCTATATATTGTCTGTGAGCTTCTTGCAGGCCACTGCACTCAACGCTAGTAGGGTAGGGTAGTGTAGTGTCTGAGGAGCCCCTTCGTCAGCTGCGGGCCTACACGTGCTAGCATCCCCTCCTGGCTTCTGGGACTTGTAGTTCCACAAACACCTACCAGCAGCTGAAGAGTCACTGGTTGCTAGTACTTGATGCGGATCTGTTGTTGGTGCATTCGCCAGCAGCCAGCCTTAGCTGCTGCTTTTTGTGAGAAGATCTATAATTGAAGTGTCACAGGCTCGTGTGACAGGATATCAATAATATAGCACAGTGACACTTTTGTTTGCGTAATTTTTTTTTTCCCCCTGGAAATGAGCTTTAGTCCAAATTCATTGACAGTTAACTTCCAGTCCAGAGAACGGAGACTTCTTAAAGGGACAAGGCACCATTTATGATCAGGGTTTAGTTGCACCTTGTAATGTAATATTTGCGATTATACATAGCCTTCAAAAATTGCCTCCACGTATTTGGTTTATTCAGGTTTATTTACATAAATCGATCACCACTCGCAGCATTAAGGACATTAAATGTGCGTTTTCAGTATTATACGCACCAGGCGTGCTCATTGTTTTTTAATAGACCATTCCCCTCATTGTTTTTTAATAGGCAATTCTCCAGCTTTTCAGGTCTAATTTTATCGTTGTTTTGTTTTTAATTGACCAGTTATTGACTGAACATTCGGCAGACTCCATACTTGAGGCCTGTAAGGCGGCGTTTTGAGGCCTGTAGGGCGCCCGGGTGGCCAAGCTGCCGCTAATTCCGCACTTGTTTTTCTAGCCCATGGCTAGAGTGGCGGGTAGTTTATTGTATTATAGTGCAGTATGTTTTTGGCAGAACTGACGGCTAAACGCTCACCTAAGGCCTACTCGCAGTAGAGCGGCCATTTTGTGCACTGAACCAGTATTCATGAGAATGCAGACTGTCCATTTGCTGGTACAAGTAGCATTACCAGAAGCCTCAGTGATGTCATGGGTTCCTGGTTAGTTGATAGGCTGCATTCATGCGAACTTTGGTTTGGCCACAAAATGGCTGCCTACCTTGAGCCAATACTCACCTGAATGCAACCGACCATTTTGATTGGAAAGCTATGACCTGATTAAGGCATCAATTTCCTGTTTTATTATTTGAAAATCTAATCTCTGATAAAGCCAATGTATTTAACTGCTACCAAATTAATTTGCTGCTTGCTTTGTGTTTCCACAGGTATCTTCTGGCTGAAGTTTTGGACCATGCACTAAATGAGGATTTTAGCAGAAAAACATTTTGAAACCTAATCCTATTTTTTTTACCCAATCCCCAAAGCCTTTAATTTATTTTGGTATATTTTGAATGCTATAATTATTATATTATTCTTGAAAATGAGGATTCAAGCAAGCAAGCCTCTTCCTTTCCATTTATGGACCCTTTTATTTTTTGGGGTCTCCTGGATTCTTCCAGGGGATGGATCCCCCAAGCCATTTAGAACTTTTGTGGGCAGTGATTGGAGCTTGACTCATCTGGTGGTGCACAATAAAACGGGGGAAGTGTATTTGGGGGCTGTCAACAGGATTTTCAAACTTTCGAGCAATTTAACCCTCCTGCGCGTCCATGTCACGGGACCTGTGGAGGACAATGAGAAGTGTTACCCTCCGCCCAGTGTCCAGTCCTGCTCTCATAACCTCGTCACAACAAATAATGTTAATAAGCTGCTGCTAGTGGACTACTCTTTGGACCGGCTTATAGCTTGTGGCAGTGCCTCTCAGGGCATATGCCAGTTTCTGCGTCTTGGTGACCTCTTCAAGTTAGGAGAGCCTCACCACCGCAAGGAGCACTACCTCTCCAGTGTTAATGAATCTGGGACCATGTCTGGAGTCATTATTGAGGTTCCCAACGGGCAGAACAAACTTTTTGTTGGAACACCCATAGACGGGAAGTCCGAATACTTTCCAACTCTCTCTAGTAGGAAACTGTTGTCCAGTGAAGAGAACGCGGAGATGTTTGGCTTTGTCTACCAGGATGAGTTTGTGTCTTCACAGCTCAAGATCCCCTCAGACACGCTGTCCAAATTCCCCACCTTTGATATATACTATGTATACAGCTTCAACAGCGAGCAGTTCGTTTACTACTTGACCTTACAGCTAGACACACAGTTGACTTCTCCAGATTCCACCGGAGAACAGTTCTTTACATCCAAAATTGTCCGTCTGTGTGTGGATGACCCAAAGTTCTATTCCTACGTGGAGTTTCCCATTGGCTGCATGAAAGATGGCGTGGAGTATCGCCTTATACAGGATGCCTACCTGAGCAAGCCTGGTAAACGCCTGGCCAAAGAGTTGGGCATCTCTGAAAGGGAAGACATTCTCTTCACCGTCTTCTCACAGGGGCAGAAAAATAGAATCAAACCACCCAAAGAATCTGTTCTCTGTCTGTTCACCTTGGGGAAGATCAAGGATAAAATTAAGGAACGCATTCAGTCCTGTTACAGAGGCGAAGGAAAATTGTCCCTGCCTTGGCTCTTAAACAAAGAGTTGATTTGCATTAATTCGGTAAGTTCTCTGCATATATATATGTATTGACTAGCAATGTTTGTTTACTGGTTGTAAGTCTTTAGGGGTTACTGATTCTCAAGTTTGCGTGCCCAAGTACCCTGTGATATACCAGCTGATATGGGGCAATTGGTCAGATGGTGCGGAATGAGCGTTGCACAGCTGCCCAATAATGACCTGTTAAAATTCATAGGATTGTTCTCATAATGGCGGAAATATGCGTTCAGAAGATAATGAGCTGGGCTAAGAGGCTTCTGTGGTGTTGGTGGGCGCACAGAGGCTGAATGGCCAGAGCTCCTCTGATTTGGAGTATTGGAATTCAGTTTTATTTATGGTTAATGTGAGAACAGTGACCCATGATGTATAGGATAAAAAAAAGTGAAAGTTCCGACCGATCACCATTTCCGAAGGTCTTCATTATAGGCCTAGAGCCCATAGTATAAATATAATATTAATAAGACCTTTCCAAGTATAGTAGACAAAAAAAAAAGTAGTAAAAAGTTCCAGATAGGACCTTTGAATGAAAGAAGGAAGTGTATCTGCTCTAGGGGTTGCTGCATCTAGCAGTTATGATTGGGGAATTGGACCAATGAAGAACTTGCCCACGATGACCAATTATCAACCTCTCATTTTATAGAATGTACTTTCTAAATGCTATCCTAAAGCTGATGCCTGCCCTCTTCTCCACTCTATTCACTGTATGAGTCATCAACCCTTAATTTTTTAACATTAGGGGAGAAGAATAGGAGGGATCTAGGCAAATGATGCTGGGTTGGGGTGGAACGCAGATTGTAAGGAGGGAGTCTCAGTGACGATAAAGGGGCGATCAGTGCAGGAGTGTGTGGTGGGCTTCCTGCGGACATCATTGTAGAGAAGAAGGTATAATAGCGTGCTGTGGTAATGATACCATGGCTCCAGACTTTATGAAAGGAACGTACGTTGTTGTGTAATATATATATATAATATACTCCTTTGAGGCTTGGAACCTGTTGAAGGACAGAGGGGCAGACGTCCTCCAGTCTTTAGCCAGTTGGGTCTTGGCTGCGTTAATGATATGTTCAATAAGTTTGAGGATTTATTGATGTTGGCAATCTGTTTGTGCACCAGAACCATGTGAGGGTCATGAGGGAGAGGAACGGATGTAATATTGTCATTGAGAGACTGGTTTCCATAATGGCATGACAGTGAGGGTTGATGAGTCTTCTAAGCTGTGCATAATTTGTTTTTGTCACATTACTGATTCGTTCTCTTTAGTTAGACTATACATACTAGGCGTGCTATCCCCATGTACGGAGTATAGGTGTCCAGCCTTGCTGTAGGTGACCGTACACACTGGGGTCGATTCTATTCGGCAACTTAAGAATAGCGCCGGGAATTAGCTCCCGACGCTATTCAATTCAGCTCCAGTTAAGTCGGCGATGTCCCGTTCTCGCCAACTAAACAGGTTGAATTGTCGGGAGAACGGGCATTCTCCGACTTAACTCCCCGGCGCGAGGCTGATTCCCGACAGAATCAGCCTCGCGCCGGCCGCGAGGAAGCACTTTTGTCGGGTTTCTTCTCTCATCCCCCGGGGATGAGAGAAGAATTCCCGACAATTGCAGGTCACTAGCAGCTGAATTGAATAGCGTCGGGAGCTAATTCCCGGCGCTATTCTTAAATTGCCGAATAGAATCGACCCCAATGTAATCCTGCCACAGGGCCGGAGTGCAACACCTAAATGACTAAATATGAAGATACCCAGCCGTTTACGGAGCTCTGTACCAGTAGCCAAATCACTTGTGTTACAATGGGGGGGTTATTCAGAGTTGTTAGCAAACCAAAAAAGCTAGCAATGGGGCAAAATCATGCTGCACTGCAGGTGGGGCCGATGTAACATGTGCAGAGAGAGTTAGATTTGGGTGGGGTGTGTTCAAACTGAAATCTAAATTGCAGTGTAAAGGTGTGTACACACGGTAAGATTTTTCTTCCGATTTTGACTATATAGTCAAAAAATCGCAAGAAAAGTTAGTGCAGATTGCGAGGTGAAAGTCACCTTGCGATCCTGATGCGATACCGATGCACGGTGAGTATCGCAAGCCTAGATAGACTGTGCAGGCAAGTCAATTTTGACTATCTAGTATAAAAGTATAGTCGAAATTGACACTTAAGGGCAGTACTGACGGGGGAGATGTGTGCTGAGCAATCTTAACACAGACCGCTCAGCACAGCTCGGTGTGCTGAGCGAGGTGGGGGGATGACGGGGGGGGGCGCTCACTTCACACAGCGCTGAAGTGAGTGACCCGCTAGATAGAGCCTGCAAGCAGGCTCAATCTAGCACTGGCGATAGCGATGTGCGGGGGCGCGCATAGCTATCGCTGGGGGGGGTATACACACGGCAGATCCGTGCTTAAAATCTAAGCGATCTAGTCAGATCTCTCCGTGTGTACCCCCCTTTAGCCAAAATGGCACAGAGCTAGTATCGCAAGCACAGTCATCTAGGCTTGCGATACCGACCAAGTTCCTATCGCATAGTGAGAATCAGGGTTAGTCCTTAAGAATAAAGCAGCCAGTATTTACCCTGCACAGAGACAATATTACCCACCCAAAACTAAGTTGTGTATACACAGGGGGTAATTCCAAATTGATCGCAGCAGGATTTTTGTTAGCAATTGGGCTAAACCATGTGCACTGCAGGGGGGGCAGATATAACATGTGCAGAGAGAGATAGATTTGGGTGGGGTGTGTTCAATCTGCAATCTCATTTGCAGTGTAAAAATAAAGCAGCCAGTATTTACCCTGCACAGAAACAATATAACCCACCCAAATCTAACTCTCTCTGCACATGTTACATCTGCCTGCCCTGCAGTGCACATGGTTTTGCCCAATTGCTATCAAAAATCCTGCTGCGATCAACTTGGAATTACCCCCATGGTGAGATAAATCTGTAAGATTTTGACTACATAGTCCAAATCTTAAGGAAAGTTAGTGCACATCTCAAGGTGTTAGGCAACTTGCAACACAGATTCAATCCCGATGCGCTGTCTGTATCGTGAGGGCTGTAACACACGTGCCGGTTTCTCCCGGATGGCAAAAAGCCGGACAAACTTTGTCCGGCTTTTTGCCATCCGGCAGAGTCTTTCACACACAACGGCTTTGAGCTGTGTGTAATGCTGTGCACATGCGCAGCAGCAGATACGGCTTGAAAAAAAAACCCGTTGTGTGTGAAAGCTCCCCCTCACAACACGGTCCACTGCCTACTAAGACGGCACGGCCCCGGCCCGGAAGCCGGACACCTTCCAGTGGATCTTTCCGCCTGCAACCCGGCAGCCGGGCCGTGGCCGTGCAGTGTGAAAGGACCCTACCCCTCACACTATTAATTACAATACCGGCACGGGAAAAAGCCATCCGGCTTTTTCCCGGCCGGCAAAAGCCGGCGCGCGTGTTTCAGCCCTAAGACAAGATAGACTGTGCAGGCAAGTCAATCTTGACTGTCTAGTGTACAATCTAGTACAAAGTATAATCAAAATTGGCACTTAATAAAAATCGTACATAGACAGAATCGAAAGTACAGATAGTCAAAATTATTTGGTTTGCGAACAACGCTGAATAACCGCCAATATGCAGCCTGTAAACTCAGTTGGAAGATGATCTTCCGTCTAGGCATTTCCGCTAAAGAGTGACACGTACAATGGATATTGCAGCATGTGTTACCACCTTTAGCCTTATTGCGCAGCAAAGACGGCAGGTGACTAATCTGTATTGCCCTCCTTGAAGTGAATGGGCCGTAGGCCTATATACAATTCGCTCCTAGGGGTACATTTACTAAGATGGGAGTTCTACTTAAGATGGGATGTTGCCCATAGCAACCAATCACATTCCAGGTATCATCTTCGAGAAGGTGCTAGATAAATGAGAAGTAGATTCTGATTGGTTGCTACGGGCAACATCCCATCTTGAATAGAACTCCCATCTTAGTAAATTTACCCCCTAGTGAGCACATCCAAATAATGCTCCTGGCTGCATGAAGCTTCTCTCACGGCTGGCAGTACCTGTGTTGCTGGATTCCATCTTGTGGTCGGGCTCCAGGTCTCTGCGCTGTCTTAGCTGCAGCAGGGATTTATGGCAGCGCAGAGCTAACGTCCTTATAAGCACAACACAGCCAGAATGGTAATGTATGGCGGAGAGTAAAAACAAATGCTAAACAGACCTCTCTGTACCAGCCCTCACGCGGCTATCTGATTTACACCCTGTCATGCTCGTTGCCGGCCGGCCCTAGACCGGCTCTCCCGTAGATACAGGGAGCCTGCGGAATTATAAGAAGTGATGGCGACTGAAGGTATTTCAGTGATGCTGACAAATCAGCGCTGTGACATAAAAGCTTACGGAGAAATGGCAGGAAATGCCAGTAAATTGGCTCTCCCTTGCAATCATTTTCTTTTTCCCCCTCAGATAGTACGAGGCGATGGTGGAACATTTCAGCCTTAATCGTTTTGCATTGTTTTTTTTTTTTATTTCCTTTTGGTGATTTGCGGCCCAGGTTAATTCGCTCCTGGGAGTTATCGGGAGCAGTAATCTTTTTGCAAATCACAGTAATAACATACATCAGAGAGCTTGCGTACGTAGCTCGGGATTAGAGAGGGCAGCGCTGGGTTCTGCTGCTCGCCCACTGTGCCACTTTCAGTCCTCACGCTTCAGGTATCCCCAGAGGACGGCTCCGGCTCAGCGTCGTGTCCTCTCCTCTTGCCGTTCCCATCTGTCCAGCAAAGTGTTATTTTTAGAAGAAATTTGTTTTGCTGTGTAAGTAGACTTTTATCATGCTTGGGAGGCCTAATCTAGATAATGAAGAACGCAGTCACCGGGGGAAACCTTGTTACAAGTTATCTTTTGGTATTATTTCCAGACAAGCCATGTCCTTGTAAAGGGCAATTGACGAATACTTTGAATGTTATGTTCGTTTGTTTGACTTTAAGTGAACCTGTCCCTGGCGCTTTGCAGAGGCAGCCATTTTGTTGGTTAGTCTACAAGTCACAAGCATTCAGCCGTTCACTGATTCTGTCTTCTATAGCATTTTATTTACAGGGCGTCAGATTGTGTGTGGCCGGCAGTCTTACGGATATGGCCTACATCAGAGTTTCCTAAACTCCCGCCATTACAGTCCAGGTTTTAAGGATATCCATGCTTGAGTCCAGATGGTGTAATTAAATTGACTGAGGTACTAAGTAAGTAACATGCTCAAACATGGATATCCTTAAAACCTGGATGGTAATGGCAGAGTTTGGGAAACTAACATGAATGCAATGTACATAACATGAATACAGTAAACATGATGGCCGATACATGAATATAATTCAGTGTAGTAACACATGCAGGTAGTCTGGGGTTATAACACGTAGTGCGGATAATGGTGCAAATTTAGCGCGTGTGAGTGAACAAACAGCTGGAGAGTCATCATAAGATATGTCACCAGGCTCCTACGAGGTAGACAGGCATGAGAAGACCCTGCTCGCGTGAGCTAACAATCTGGAGACCTCGCTGAGGTACTGATTATACTAGATCCTATTGAGTGAATAGATATTGACTTGGCCCATAAATGTCAACATTGTGTGCTAGACGGGCCCTCTACAAAGACGTGTTTACTTGTGTTCTTGGCCTTTTGAAAACTGTGATTAGATAACAATGACGGCCTCCTAAACCCCCTACTGAGCCAGAGTGGTCTAATCCAGTCACGAAATTGATCCTATTGCAGTAACTAATCCCTATAAAAATGTATGTGTATAGTTGTCTATCTGTACCCTTCTCTGAACCCTGCCTGTGAGAACCTCAAAGTAAACTGGGTAACAAACAAAATGGCACCCCTCCAAAAAACACTAAAAACAATTTTAAACAAATAAAAAAAATATATATATATATATTTAACCATGTAAGCTGTTAATATTTAGAGGAAATGGGTGGCAAATTAGCTTATTAATCTTTGCACTGTATATGGACTAATACTACACTGATCAGCCTGGAGTTAGAGGACCAAAATGCTTGGATTAGACACTGGGGCTTTTCCCGAGAATTTTGTAGGGAGAATGGTCCCTAAATAGATAAAATCCATGTAAGTGCCAGAGCCATGGAAACCGCCGATGTGAGACTGGGTTGGTCCTGGGTGACTGACTCCGCCATAGTTCTGTGGTGTATATAACCAGTTCTTGGTTCGTCAAAAGATCGAATGCTGAGTAACCAAGCCTGTGTCTGAATCTGGTTACCCAAATAGGTGGGCAGTCCCTTCAGGACCAGGCACTCTGCATGCGGCAAAGCGGAATGGATCACGTTAGGCGTTAGAGCTAGGGAAGATGGCCAACGATTGCGCACCGTTGGCGATCTCATCCAGCAGCCAATCAGATTGTTAGGATGCTCTGATCGGGTATAAATCTGCACTGCTGGTCTTATTGTGGCCTGTTTGACCCGTAACATCCAAATTGGTATCCAAATCCTTGTTCCTGGCCACTTGGTAACCAATCAGACGCTAGCGAACACTTTTATTGAATGTATTAGATAAATGATAACTATAATCTGATTGGATGCTATAGTAACTTGTTTTTTTTAGGAGGTTTTGATAAATCTCCTTATTCTGTTTTATGTTGATGGGTTTTCGCTATGGGGCGGTCTGCCCTGTAGACGTGCTTTAGGTCGGACATATTACTGTAGCTCTATCGGACATATTACTGTAGCTCTCGGTGCATTGCTACTTGCTCCCCTCCGCGAGCGAGACCGGTAACAGCTGTCTGACAGACTAAAGGGGAGTTTATCCGGCAGGAGCTCTGCGCTCCGAGATTTGATTTTGTTTTCAAACTAATTTAATATTGCCGACAAATGATGGAATTGTTACAGGAGCGCTGGCAGAGGCCAGAATACAGGCAGGGAAAGCCCTTGTACTCCAGGGGTGGTCCCGGCCTGCTGCCGGAGCCTGATTATCCGGGGACCATTTATGTACCGGATCCCTCTATAGTACATTATGTCAGCCTTTGTTACGTATCAATGGTCAGAGCTGTACGTCCGCAGCAGCTCTGTGTGGGCCCGGGCCGTTAGTATTCAGGAGAATGCAGCCCGGCAATTTACAGGCACCTAGTGATATCAGTGAGGCACGTTATTTCCCACACACGCACAGCAGTTACCTCATGGTCCGAACCAATCTTTAGGGTCCAAGAATGTATTGTATAGAGCATGGGTCTTCAACCTGTGGCCCTCCAGCTGCTGTGGAAATACACATCCCAGCATTCCCTGCCTCAGTTTTAGCATTCCTTAATAGCAACACTGTGGTAGGGCATGCTGGGATGTGTAGTTCCACAGCAGCTGGAAGGCCGCAGCTTGAAGACCCATGTTATAGAGAACTTTTTATCCTGTATGCTTGCACGTATTAACTCATGGCAACCACATACGCACTTCACATTCTGCCCGATATCACATCTGATGAATATTACTGCACATAAAACCTGATCTTCAGATGCAACCAGTTTTCAGGGATTTGATTGGTGGCTCGTAAGCTCTCTTAAGATACTGCATCTCATGAACCTGGTTCCATCATTCTAGATCTGGCTTGCCTGCTGCAAATTATAAGGATATTGGAAGTCACCGTACAGTTCTTGGTTGATATAAAGAGATGTTAAGGGTTTAGATCAGGCATTCCCAACCACGGTCCTCAAGGCACACCAACAGTGCATGTTTTAGTGATATCCAGGCTTCAGCACAGGTGACTTAATTATTAGCTCAGTTATTTTGATTTAACCATCTGTGCTGCAGCCTGGATATCACTAAAACCTGCACTGTTGGTGTGCCTTGAGGACCGCGGTTGGGAATGCCTGGTTTAGATAGTGGTTACACACACACACACACACACACACACACACACACACACACACACTCCGTAAGACATACACACAGCTCCCGAGCAGCGGGTTGTCTAGCTGCCTACATGCCCGCTCTCCAGCGAGTTAATAAGATCATCCTGCTTGCATTTTGCACCCCATGAATTGTCAGTGGGGAAGAGGCATTCGGGGGAGCCCAGGGTTTGGATTAATCTTCTCCTGCTAGGCCATCATTAGTGAGGTCTGAAGGATTTACTGAAAGCTGTGCGGTGCTCCCTCTCTCTCTCCTGGCGCTAATTATCATTTATTAGCTTTATGTTGTCACTCAGCAGGCTCCCCCCTGGGAAATTAGCCAAGCGAGAAATCTGTGATGGGAAGGAACAATCGGGAGGACAGGGAGATGGGGGGGCAAATGGTGGGAGTTGTGTTGGGCTGCAGACCCCACTCTTCAGCAGCATTAAGTGGGCCCTGGTTTTGCGGGTCACTTGATGGATCTGATGTTGCTGCTTAAGAGTTGGAAAAAAGAAAACAAAAGGTACTATGTGCTCAGTTGTGGCCGTATATAGCTTCTTATGCACTGTATACATGTGTGTATATATAGACGCTGAAGACTGTCTTATTGTGGGCTGAGCACGTATTCATTAGAATTTAGCCAATCAGTTCTTAAGGAACCGGCAAATTCTCATGAATATTTAATTCACTGTCAGTAGAAAGGTCTGAACATGTTATTAGGGGCCGATTCAGCTCCTTAAAAGCGGTGGCAATGGAGCACTTAGCAATCCCTAGTCTCATGTCCTCCCAATCTTCAGTTTCTGGTGGAGGCCCGAGATCCCGTTCCCATGCGAGTTCATGGGGCCCGGGATAGGGGAAGGGAGGATTCTAGTAGGAGAGAGTAAAGTTGGGAGATTATGCCTTTGGAGGAGTGGGAGTTGACACATAGGCTTTCAAAGGGAGTGAGGGCACGAAGTAAGGCGGTGGGAGGGAGGGAGGTTAGAAAGTGGCGTATTTGTAGGAATTGAAAGGGATTAAGTGGTTGTGAGGGGATTTTCTGCTGGAGGTCAGGGAGGGACAACCATCGGCCTCGATCGGCAAAGTCGGTTGGGAATTTAAGGCCCAGTGCTATCCACGTCCGGGATCTCGTAAATGAGAGTCCTGAGGGAAACATGGGATTCTGCCAGATGGGGGTCAAGGGTGAGGGAGTAGTAGTGAGACCCCACTTCAGAGAAAGGATGTCCCAAGTTTTGAGGTTGAATTTAATGGTGGGGAGAAGTTTAGAGGTTGGGGGTCGGGAGGTGGAGGGGAGGCCCCATAAGGGGGTCAGGTCTGGGATGCCAATGAAGGCTGCCTCGATGTCCAACCAGGACACTGATCCTGGAGGAGCATATGAAGTGACAATGTGGGATAAATGGGAGGCTAGGTAGTATAGTTTGACATCGGGAAGAACTCTGCCACCCGCGGAGGTTGGTCTTTTCAGAGTGTTGGCAGCAATGCGGGGAGGTCTGTGGTTCCAAATAAAGCGTATAAGGGCTCGTTGGATAGTGCGGAGAAAGGAGGCCGGGACCGCCACTGGGAGGGTCTGAAAAAGATAGAGCCATTTGGGGATTATGGTCATTTTAACTGCTATGATCCTGCCCAGCCACGAGATAAAGAGACTATTCCAAGAGGTCAGGTCGGCTAGTGTGTTGGTAAGGAGGGGTGGGAAGTTTTCCCGGAAGAGGGAGTCGTAACGAGGGGTTAGGTATATCCCTAGGTATTTAATCTTCGTGGGCTGCCATTTAAAATTAAAGTTGGCGCGAAGGGACTCCGCCTCATGTTGGGGGATATGAAGTATCATGGGCCGATTCAGCTCAAGGCGATGTGCCGCCACTGCGCTGCTTTTGGCCTGTGACGTTCCTGCCGACGTCGCAAGCTTCATGTGCTTTCGGGTACATTGCGCTGAATTGAATCCCCCCCGCCTTTAGAGTGCAGAAAATTGGGACATTCCCCCCTCTAATGCACATGAAATTGTTGAAGCGTGGGATCCTAATTCTCATCATTCAATTTGCCCATACACACAGAGGTACTATTAGTATTCTATGGCGCTAGGGTACCGTAACACGTTACATAGGTAAATAACCTGGAGTATTACATGGATATACAGTGAACAGTATAATCGGACAGAGACAAGAGCCAAATGGACATGGATAGATAATTACAACATGCAAAATTCACGACTATGTTAGAGAGGTCCCTGGTCACAAGAGCTTACATTCTAAAGGGCCACTGTTTACAGTCTGGGTTATATAAAGCTGCTTATATTGCATGACAGACCTTATCTTTGTATCAGACATCCATAGTAGAAAATAACCTCTGTATATCTCCCCTCTACACTGGAATTGGAGCCCTGTGCGCCTGTGTCTGGCTTCCTGCTGAGCAATGATTTCCACCACCTACAGTTTTGCCTGGCAAGGAGCTGACATAAGTTATTGCACTGCAGTTCATTGAGATTCTACCTTGGTGCAATTCTTTTATTTAAAGTGCACCCATCAGCTATATACGGGGGTAGGCCGCTACTTTATGGCCTGAATCATTCTGGAGAGAGGGGTCTATGGATTTATGTGATATAAAATATTTCAGGCCACCCAATTATTGTACTTGGTGTGTATACAGTACACTGGATCTTGGTGTCAGGAAATATTTTTGATATAGGCTCTCATTCCGAGTTGATCGCTCACTGGCTACTTTTAGCAGCCGTGCAAACGTATGTAGTTACTTATTCTGTGCGATGATTGCTGCGACGAGTGACACGGTAATGACGTCAGATTCCCACCCAGCAAACACCCGGCCACGCCTGTGTTTTTCCAAACACTCCCAGAAAACGGTCAGTTGAGACCCAGAAACTCCCACTTCCTGTCAATCTCCTTGCGTCCGCCAGTGCGACTGAAAGCGTCGCTAGAACCTGTGCAAAACCACAATGCTCTTTGTACCCATACGCCGAGCGTGCACATTGCGGTGCATATGCATGCGCAGATTTGCCATTTTTTTAAATGATCGATACGCAGCGAACAACGGCAGCTAGTGATCAACTCTGAATGAGGGCCATAGTGCAAGCATCTTATTTTAGTGTTTCTTTTGAGATACACAGACCAGTCCATGAGTTAGCCAGTGCTCTGCTTACACGGGACCAAAGGGTGTTTAAATTGCCCCTGTTTAAGCTTAAACATAGTCACGACTTTATGCCTGATCCAGAGGGTCACAGTGTTTTTTTTTTTATGCCTGCGCCAAAGTCACGCTGCGCACACGCAGTGCTGGATTAGCAGTGGCGGGCGCACAGAGAATCTATTCACAAACTGAGTGACCGGTAGGAAGCCGTATGCAAGAGGTAACGGAGGATGGCTAGAAAAGCACATGATTGTCAGCACTGTTTTCTGGGAATGACCTAGCCACTGCGTATTCATATGTAGCAGGAGAGGCCCCAGTGCCTAGGTGAGATGCTCACTCTGAGACGGCATAGAGCTACTCTGAGGTCTGAGAGAGTGCGACTCTCGTGTGGTAGATTATTGGGGATGGGGTAGGCTAGGCACGGTAATGAGGGAGGTTAGGAGGATTAGCTAGTATAGGGTAAGATTGGGGGGTGTAGTAAGGTAGATAGGGTAGGTTAGGCAGGATGGGGTAGAGTGTGGTAGATTAGGCAGTGTAAGGGAGAGAGTGGGGTAGATTAGGCAGAATAGGGGGGAGTGGTGTATATTAGGCAGGACAATGGAGTTGAGTAAACAGGTTAGGCAGGATAGGGGAGAATGGGGCAGTATGGGGGGAGTGGTGCAGGATAGGGTAGAGTGGTGTAAATTAGGCAGTATATGGGGGAGAGTAGGAAGATTAGGCAGGGTAAGGGAGAATGGGGTAGATTAGGCAGGATGAAAGGGGAGAGTAGGGAGAATGGGGTAGGTTAGGCAGGATGAAAGGGGAGAGGAGGGAGAATGGGGTAGGTTAGGCAGGATGAAAGGGGAGAGCAGGGAGAATGGGGTAGGTTAGGCAGGATGAAAGGGGAGAGTAGGGAGAATGGGGTAGGTTAGGCAGGATGAAAGGGGAGAGTAGGGAGAATGGGGTAGGTTAGGCAGGATGAAAGGGGAGAGTAGGTAGATTGGGCAGGATAAGGAAGAGTGGGGTAGATTAGGCAGGATAGGGGTGGTGGTGGTGGTGTATATTAGGCAGGACAATGGGGTTAACTAAACAGATTAGGCAGGATAGGGGAGAGTGGGACAGGTTAGGCAGGATAGGGGAGAGTGGGGCAGGTTAGGCAGGATAGGGGAGAGTGGGGAAGATTAGGCAGTATAGGGGGAGTGGGGTAGGTTAAGCAGGATATGGAGGAGTGGGGTAGGTTAGGCAGTCTAGGGGGGCCAGTGGGGTTTGTTAGGCAGTATATAGGGGCGAGTGGGGTAGTTTAGGTAGGATATGGGAGAGTGGGGTAGATTAGATAGGATAGAGGAGAGTGGGGTAGGTTAGGCAGGATAGGAGAGAGTGGGTAAATTAGGCAACATAGGAGAGAGTGGGGTAGGTTAGGCAGTATACGGAGGTGAGTGGGGTAGATTAGACTGTATACGTGTGGATAGTGGGGTAGGTTAGGCAGGCTAGGGGGTGAGGGGGTAGGTTAGACAGTATACGGGGGATAGTGGGGTAGGTTAGGCAGGATAGGAAAGAGTGGGGGTAGGTTATGTAGTATAGGGGGGAGAGTGGGGTAGATTAGGAAGGATAGGAGGGAGACTTGGGTAGGTTAGGCAGTGTAGGGGTGAGAGAGTTGGGTAGATTAGTAAGTATGGGGGGATAGTAGTGTAGATTAGGCAGTATAGGGGGAAGACTGGGGTAGGTTAGGCAGTATAGGGGGTTAAGTGGGGTAGATTCGGCAGTATATGAGGTGATAGTGGGGTAGGTTAGGCAGGATAGGAAAGTGTGGGGGTAGGTTAGGCAGGATAGGAAAGTGTGGGGGTAGGTTAGGCAGGATAGGAAAGTGTGGGGGTAGGTTAGGCAGGATAGGAAAGTGTGGGGGTAGGTTAGGCAGGATAGGAAAGAGTGTGGGTAGGTTAGGCAGTATAGGGGGGAGAGTGGGGTAGGTTAGGCAGGATAGGAGAGAGTGGGGGTAGATTAAACAGTATAGGGGAGGTAGTGGTGTAGGTTAGGCAGTATGGGGGGGGAGAGTGGGGTAGGTTAGGCAGGATAGGAGATAGTGGGGTAGATTAGGCAGTATAGGGGGTTGAGGGTGTGGATGAGACAGTATAGGGGTGGATAGTGGTGTAGATTAGGCAGGATAGGAGGGAGACTGGGGTAGGTTAGGCAGTATAGGGGGGATAGTGGTGTAGGTTTGGAAGGATAGGGGGAGAGTGGTGTAGCTTAGGCAGGATAGGAGAGAGTGGGGTAGATTAGGCAGTATAGGGGGGGGTAGTGGTGTAGGTTAGGCAGGATAGGGGGTGAGTGGGATAGTAGGATAGGGAGGAGTGGGCTAGTAGGATAGGGAGGAGTGGGCTAGTAAGATAGGGAGGAGTGGGCTAGTAGGATAGGGAGGAGTGGGCTAGTAGGATAGGGAGGAGTGGGCTAGTAGGATAGGGAGGAGTGGGCTAGTAGGATAGGGAGGAGTGGGCTAGTAGGATAGGGAGGAGTGGGCTAGTAGGATAGGGAGGAGTGGGATAGCAGGATAGGGAGGAGTGGGATAGTGGTGTAAGTTAGGCAGTATATGGGGTGTGGGGTACATTAGGCAGGATAGGAGGGAGACTGGGGTAGGTTAGGCAGTGTAGGGGGGTGAGTGGGATAGATTAGACCAGGCATTCCCAACCGTGGTCCTCAAGGCACACCAACAGTGCAGGTTTTAGTGATATCCAGGCTTCAGCACAGATGGTTAAATCAAAATAACTGAGGTACTAATTAAGTCACCTGCGTTCAAGCCTGGATATCACTAAATCCAGGACTGTTAATGTGCCTTGAGGACCGTGGTTGAGAAACACTGGATTAGACAGTATAGGGCGGAGAGTTGGGTAGATTAGACAGTATAGGGGGGAGAGTACGATAGATTATTCAGAATAGGAGGGAGACTGGGGTAGGTTAGACAGTATAGGGGGGAGAGTTGGGTAGATTAGACAGTATAGGGGGGAGAGTACGATAGATTATTCAGAATAGGAGGGAGACTGGGGTAGGTTAGACAGTATAGGGGGGAGAGTTGGGTAGATTAGACAGTATAGGGGGGAGAGTACGATAGATTATTCAGAATAGGAGGGAGACTGGGGTAGGTTAGTCAGTATAGGGGGGAGAGTTGGGTAGATTAGACAGTATAGGGGGGAGAGTACGATAGATTATTCAGAATAGGAGGGAGACTGGGGTAGGTTAGACAGTATAGGGGGGAGAGTTGGGTAGATTAGACAGTATAGGGGGGAGAGTACGATAGATTATTCAGAATAGGAGGGAGACTGGGGTAGGTTAGACAGTATAGGGGCATGAGAGGTGTACATTAGACAATATAGGGGGGGATAGTGGTGTAGGATAGGGGGGAGACTGAGGTGATTAGGCAGTATAGGGGGATGAAAGGGGTGGATTAGACAGTATAGGGGGGGGTAGTGGTGTAGGTTAGGCAGGATAGGGGGGAGACTGGGGTAGATTAGGCAGTATAGGGGCATGAGAGGTGTACATTAGACAATATAGGGGGGGATAGTGTTGTAGGATAGGGGGGAGACTGGGGTGATTAGGCAGTATAGGGGCATGAGAGGTGTACATTAGACAATATAGGGGGGGATAGTGGTGTAGGATAGGGGGGAGACTGGGGTAGATTAGGCAGTATAGGGGCATGAGAGGTGTACATTAGACAATATAGGGGGGGATAGTGGTGTAGGATAGGGGGGAGACTGGGGTGATTAGGCAGTATAGGGGGATGAAAGGGGTGGATAAGACAGTATAGGGGGGGGGGTAGTGGTGTAGGTTAGGCAGGATAGAGCAAGCTACCTCTGTTATCACTGTTGCCATAATGGGCTGTGTCTGTCTTGTTCTTGCCTCTAGCACCCCCTCATCATCAGTATCTTTGCATTTTCCAACCTCCATGGGAAGGAGAGTAAAGAATATTTAGCTAGAGAATCCCTAACGATGTTAATGAGCTAATTGTCAGTGTAATTATTTATTGACGGCGAGGAAGCACTCGCTGCTGTGGTGCTTTTTTTGCTGGTGTGCAGCTGTATTTGTCATTTCCCAGAGAGTTTGTTGAGACAAAGCAGGAGAGTAGTAAACAGCAGCGGCGGCTTTTATTCCTGTTACATATGCAGGAGCCGGGAAGAGGGGGATCTGCAGGCGCAGATTGAGCCGCCACGTTGAGCTCTGAGCTGAGGGTTGGACTCTGGGTTTGGCGTGGTGGGACACTCCTGACAGGTTTAGGACTGGGACTGATTTACCGAGCTGTGGTCTGATTTTTCTTCTACATAAAACTGGTCCCATTGTGACGGCCCCAGCACTGGTGCGACCTCAATTAATCAGGCATTTGTCATAAATGTTTTGTCTGATGGTCGGCCCAATATAATCCAATCCATTTTATGGAGCTATAAACACACACAATCAGTTTACATGGAAACCTGGTCGATTGTTAGTTTGGCATATCTTCTATAAATATTGAGTAAACCGCACGGGCTGCATAATTTAATATGGCCTCATCCCCCACAGTTATCCCCTACAAGTCGCCAATTGGCGTTCCGGCCAGTTAAAATCTGATTGGATTATGATCGAGCTGCTGTACGGAAAATAATATTCATTCATTAAGAAGACACGGTGCAATGTTCATATTGTGACTTCTGTGCGATTAAACTCATGAGATTCTTCACTTCAGTGAGCGCTGCTCCCTCCTTATGGCCCTAGATCTCCTGCGCGAGCGATAAATTGCTTATGCGATGAAACTCAGCGGAGGGGATTTAACCGCCTGAGGGTCACGGGAGGTGATTAAATTATGGCATTGCTCGATTAGAGGAGGTCCGCGCTCTGCAGAGAGGTTGCAGATTTATTGTGTGGCAGGGAGCGATGTGCTGCAAAGCGAGCCGTTCCCTGTTACGTCACCTACACTATAAAATGGGGTCCTGGCACCAGAGACTCCCCACGGGCCAGTGGCTTATTCTCTTACACAAGTCGCCTCTATCAGTGGCCAAATACAATAACGCGCCATGGACCTGGCCATTCCCAAATATTGGTGATTAATCATCTCTGCCCCAATATAGAGTCGTTTTTTTAATGGTATGATATCGCACGCCGGGAACCCGTCTGTCACAATATCGCCGCCGGGATCCCAACGGTAGCACCATACCGCTGTCGGTATACCGGCGAGGTAGGTGATTCCCTCACGATGGTTGTCCATGACAGAGCCTGCAAGGGGCTTCTTTGCGCTCGCCCCCAGGTGCGACACCCCCCCCCCCCTCTTGTTCTCGACCCAAGGAGCAACATCGCCTAGTGTGTCCCCTCCCTGGCCGGGCCGCACCACGTGGGCATCATGCCACGGCTGGTAGGAACATGCACCATCGGATGATATAGCCAGATTGAGCTGTATGCACAGCCGATGGAGGGGGTCAGTACCGACCCCCGTGACCGTACATCGGCCATCGTCTGCAGCATACACATTGGGCGATATAGTAAGCGATATCGCTTAGGAGGGTATAAATGAGCGATATCGCTTACTATTTCACCTAATGCGTAGCCTTAAAACCTGGCCTGTTAGGGTACCTTGATGACAGGTTTGGGAAACACTGGATTATACAGTAGCAATGTACAGCACACATTTATAATAGCCCATCGTGACTTTTACAGTATTCCAGTAATCTCTCTATTAATGCTTCCCATGTTATTAAACTTTCACCTATCTGTAAAAGTTACGGTTGGCGCCTCGTTAGACTCTTTTTGCTGAGCCGCTCATTACCTCTTAGCGCTTTGTGCCCTATTGGGAGAAAGGCGATATATAAATGCTCACTATCCTTTATGTGTATGGGGTAGAGGGAATTCTAGAGCAGAATCCGGGCTCGGTGACTGCGCCGCAGCTCTGTCTGTCACTGTATGCGTGCTGTGGTGTTTTTTTTTTTTTTTTAGGTTCGTGCTCTGAACTTTCACGTTAACCCTTTGGCATTGCCCAGTCTTTGCTCTCCCGCCCGCATCTTCACAATCCCCTCAAACCCTTTGAACTGCCACTCATGGGCCGATGGTAGCCGTGGTTGTTGTGGTAACATCTATCATCCCTTGGTGGCAGTGATATAAAGTGATTTCACGGATCACCGCATCTCCCAGCTCCCAACTCCATTCCTGCCATTCCCTTTTTAACGCTGGCTGGATGAGCTTGTGTCGCTCGGAGGGTCTCCGAGAAGGCGCTCTGCAGAATATTAACTCCTCTCCCTCACTACGCAGGATGGTGAGGGGGCCCGGGATACAGTGGTGCTTTTCCAGAGCCGGATGACGAATCTGGGGCTCATACCAGGTCATACACTCTTTATATATAATACAAGCAGGCTCAGATAACCTCATGTACAGTAGTAGGAACCATATGAGGAAGAAGAGTTGGAGTCTCCGCCATCATAGCTGTTTGGCATGAGGTAGCCGTCATCTGACCTTTTCTGGGGTCTTTCACTGAAAAATGTCTGCTCAAAACCCCCAGTTTACAGCCAGATCTTTTATTTTGAAAATACAAACTGAAAAGCTGTACCTCATACCTCAGTGGCCTGGTGTACTGAATTGATGCTTTAGCAAACAATGGCTGCTCTCCATGTAGGTGCCTCAGTCACATTATTAGTTCCTTAGGGAAACTGAATTTTGGTTCTTCCCCTGGACGTAGGCGCCTTATGCCACAAGCGTCTAGTGAATTGATTGGATGAATTTTGGTACACCCCACCAAAATGGCTGCCTTCGCCGTGTACTTCATATACTTGTATCATCCCCGACGTTGTAGTATTTTATCACTATAATTGCCACGTAGTGTTCTAGATGCGCATGTTTCTATACGTGTGTAGGTAAATGTGTGTTTGAGGTAGCATTTATGTAGGAAATCTCCCCTCATCCCCTCTTTCTGGGATCACACACTGGTCATTCCATTGAGGTAGTGTTGGTTTATAAAGCTCATCCTAACGGAGGCAACCCGCCTCCTCACTGATCTCCTAATATTAATACAGTCAGCAGAGCACTTAGTGGCAAGATGGATCCATGCCAGCAGGCTGTAGGGGACATTCCCTCCCCGCTGTCTGCACAGCAAAGTGAGGGCATTGCAAAAGCAGTGCATGTACCATGCGTGTAGTATGCCGCTATCCTCTTAAAGGAGACCGGTCGCTCACACGCCGTTTGGCGGCTAACGGTGAGGTAGCAACATTATTGAAACGTGCTTCAGGGATGTTACAAGCCCCTAATTAGCGGATAGGCTGATGTGCCTATTTAACAAACAACATGGCCGCCTGTATTCTCTGAGTGCCTTATGCCTTCTTTTTTATGTCACCATTTCCTAGTTTATTCTCATGTCGGCTGTTCCCACAGAATGTGTGCTTACACTCTATGTTGTTGATGTCTGCTTTTATTTAACTCTGCCTTGCTATGATAGGGGCCTATTGTTCCAGCAGCTATTGCGGTGGTGTAATTGCTATGCCTATTGGCAGGGAATGTGAACATTCCTGACTCTGGCCAGAGTGCTTCACTATCAACACTTTTACTGTATACGTAGCTGTGATCCACAAATGCACACTATAACCTCGCTAGTGACTGAACATCGGGCTGCTAAATGTTATTCATCTTCCCTTTTTGGAAGCTGCCTTATTTCATTTATTGATTTATGGTGCTCCCGTTGAATAGGCCCCAGTGCATCCTCCCCCCTGCGTCCTTTCCCCTGTTGCACCTGCCAGATAGCCCTTTTGTATCCACCGAAAATTGTCTGGGGCTAAGTAGGCCTGAGCAACCTGGCACTCTGCTGCGGCGGCCATGATAAATATTAGCCAAGCCCGCTGGCAGAGCAGCTGGGGAGAGTTGGAAAGGCTTATCCGATGGAATAAAGGGACGGCAGCGCCAGCTTGATTTAACCCTTTCTAGGTGTCTACGTTATATTTATTTTTTACCCCGTATAACAGCTATGTTTCACAGTGGAAAGTATTGTGCAAAGGGAATCATTTAGCTTAAGAAGCAACACAAAAGTATTTCTGGACAATGAGAACAAACCACGCCGGCTGATGATAGATAGACAAGGCTGAAAATGACCAAAGGGCAAAATAAAAACTAAACTATTTAATAAAAGGTTCAAGACGTATTCAAGTGAATGTACAGCCTATAAGGATGGTAGGTAATAGGCACTTTGTAAGTTCATGGTTTTTACTGATGATTTAGGCATAATAGGGGACCTGTATCAAACCTTGGAGAAAGATAAAGTACCAATCAATCCGCTTCTGTCATGTTTTAAAGCACAGCCTGTAATATCACAGAAACTGATTGCTTGGTATCGCTCTGAGGTTTTATATATCTCCCCCTCTAACACAACATCCATTTTTCACACTTCAGTAAATAGGTATTGCTTTACAAAAACAAAAATTACAAAAACCTACCAGAATGATTGCATCTCGCATATTATGGAAAGAACACAGGTTACCTTCTAGAGATTCCTACTTTGAAGAATACGCTGATATTCACCTGTGCGCTATAGCGTTCCAGATGTTGGCTTTGCACCTATGCGCTATAGCATTGCAGATGTTGGCTTTGCACCTATGCGCTATAGCATTGCAGATGTTGGCTTTGCACCTATGCGCTATAGCGTTGCAGATGTTGGCTTTGCACCTATGCGCTATAGCGTTGCAGATGTTGGCTTTGCAAAATCTTCCATAATTTAGGACCACACTTTGTAGGTATCAACTAAAAGCAAAAAAAGTTATTTTCTTTTGTCTCTTTAGCTTTGACACCTGCAATTCTCCCCCCCCCCCCCCCCCCCCTCCCGACTCAGACACACCCACATCTGTAACGGCTGACTGACTCCTTTTCACACTGCTCCCTAAAAGGAATATATTGTTTTAGAAAAGAATGCCCCATTACCTTGCCAACTATTAGTTATGCTTTGAATCTTTGTCTATTCATATTGAGGGAACAGTGTTTTCAACATTTCTCAAGAGCAGATGTTTAGTGTTTACGTGAGGGCGGCCATCTTTGCTCCTGGCATAATACGTGACAGGAAAGATGCCCTATAAGTGTCGCTGCACAGTCCCGTTATTTACATTGCTTTCTTGCCAATATGTTTTTCCCATGATCCTTTGCTGGGCAAAAACGACAATTGGTTAAACTGGTAGCAAATCGATATGCTACATTATCATGAGCACTGGTGCAGCACATGCAATGGCCGCTGCCTCTGCACGTAGGCAACAAACATGCAATAGGAAATAATGTTTTTTTTCCCCTCTTTCTCATTTGTACTTTTTGTTCTCTTCCAGCCCCTGCAGATCGACGATCACTTCTGTGGTCAGGATTTTAATCAGCCTCTCGGAGGGACAGTCACCATTGAAGGAACGCCACTTTTCGTGGATAAGGAGGATGGCATGACATCCGTGGCGGCCTATGATTATCGAGGGCACACGGTTGTGTTTGCTGGCACCCGCAGTGGCAGGTTGAAGAAGGTATGCGTTACATTAATGCACCCAGTCATTTCGACGCCATTACAGAACAATGACTGCACGTTCTGCAGTGACGTATTGAAGTATAGTGTCCTTTGATAGATGGTTTGTTGTCACTTGTTCAAGAGCGCCGCTTACAATCGTACTGAGCATTTGCTTGCTAAACCCAGATTTGCATTTTTTGTAGCAGTTTGTATGCAAATTCCAGGTTAAGGTTGTTCCAGGTCTTTGCTAATACTGAATGCACGAAGTGTACTTTGTTGCTTATACATATGTATATTAATTTTTTTTATATATTTTTTTGAATGGTGTGGTTATACCTGTGGATGGGTGCAGGTTTGTTTTGTGAGGTGATTTATGTCTGTAAATGTAACGTGCTTATAAAAAAAAAATATATTTGCACATTTTTTTTTTTTTAATACACAGTTTAGCATTAATATCAGCACCTTGGTACATAGCGCGTCACATATTGCGCAATCAAAATAAAAGGCTTCCTGTAGTAAAGCGGAAAAAAAAGCCTTTCCCCATTTAAGGTGTTAAATATTGCTGCTGACAATCACTCTTAACACACAAAGCGTTTAAAATAATCTTTTTAGTATGCAGATTTAAGGGATAAAAAAAGTTGAGGTGAGCGACGCTCAGCTTTCCCACTAATCAGATCTGGGATGTGACGGTGGAACGGCGGGCGACTCCTGGGACTGTCACTTCTCATTCTTACGGTGACAGGTGTAGGCTCACAAGAACAATACATTTCACTCTTACTGATAAGTGGGGGGGGGAAATTGAGATATCTTGAATTTTTTTTTTCTATCAGCAAAATTCTGTGTTTCTTTATTTTCATGTTCATTGTGTTTTGTGCAGTACATGCTGTGGGAATATAATCGTACATAGCAATAGCTGTTTGATTGTGCAAATGTATTTACAAATGAGAAATGCATCTTGTGGCCTCATTGTGTGGAGAAGACCTATAAACTCCACAAATATAAGGCCTTGGTCTGAGATTGAACTCATGCACTCTGCAAAGCCATTGACATTTCGTTTGCTGCAAATAGACTTTTTAAGTTCAACTTTTTACCTCACAAAATATGCGTTTGGAGATTATTTTTTAATTAAAAGTTTGCTGAATAGAAAGTGGTGTACACGTCATTTGAATAATGTTGGAGCAGCCATTTTGTTCGCTGAACCAGTTTTAATCCTTATTGAACTAATAGGATGACTATATTTCCACCTCTCAAAATGGCCCAAGTGGTGGGCGACAGCAGTAGTTTAAAAAAAGCTAAATTACAAAATGGTATTTTTCTTTGTTTTTTAGTAAAATACTGATGGTCTGCTGCTTAGCATTTTTGTTTTGCATCACTGAGGTCTTGGGTATGATTCCCACCAAGTCCCTACGTGTGTGGCGTTTGTATGTTCTCCCATTGTTTACATATGTGCCCTCTCACTATTCAAAAACATACTGTAGGCTTAAATGGATTCTGACAAAAAAAACAAAAACAAAAACAAAATAAACCCAGTGTGTTTATAGTTGTGTGATAGAGAATATAGATTGTAAGCTCCACTGTAGCAGGGACTGCTGTGAAAGCGCTGCAGAATGTGTGTGCGCTATATAAATAACCGTATTTATCACTGTACGCCTGTGTTACAGTGGTAGATCAGTGTTACTGACGAGTGAAGTATTGTGCGTATTGTTGCAGCAGCTCGGCGTGTTCTAGTCCCTCTCTGCGCTGAACGTGTTAAAGCGTCCTGCCGAGGGCCAGGAGTGGGATTATAGCGTCCTCTGCACATGTGCGCTCCTTATCACCAGGAAGCCTGTGCATAGCAGGAAGGCGGAATCTCAATATAGATCTGGCATTTAACCCAGCTGAGAGAATCACTAGGAATGCAGTCTGTAGATGGAAAGTGTTGTCCTCTCCTGATCTGTAATGCGCATTGCTGCTTATAATTGTTATTCTGGGTTTAGCGCTGGCTGGGTCTGTACACGATTGTTATTCCATGAGCTTATGCAAAGCTTCTAATTTTTTGTAGCATCAACGGTGAAGCAGCTGAACGTGGCCAGATTATTTATTTATATATTTTAATAGCATTTAATAGAGGTTTTTTTTATTTTTTTATTGCATTGGTGATCATTAATTTGGAGAGCGAAAAACATGGAAGCACTACTGCAAATAAAAATCATAATTTAAAGAAAAATTACGTAAGGAGTGAAGGCGCTGTGCGCGATACATTGTGTGTAGGCGTCTGTTTCCAATCTATAAGTGTATGAATGGTCTGTGGGTATAATGTACAGTATAATTTGTGTACATAGTAGGAGAAATGGGTAAAAAGGTGGAAGGGGGGGGGGGCGAATGGGAGAGATCGATACGTGATCTAAAGTGACAGCCAGTGACGGCTCTCAAATTTCAGCAATTCATTCTCCAGCTATTGAGCTGCAAATAGCAGGTTTTAATAGGTCTTTAGCGCATCCGAGCTGCGGGAGCGAGGGGAGGAGTGGGTGGCTGCAGATCAATGTACAAAGGGAGAGACTGATACTTTCAATTATGAATCCCAGAGATTTGATTATTGTTTTTGTATTTTCTTTCCTTTAAGCAGAATACAGAATTATTTTGAGTCTCCAGAAATCTCAAGGCCTCCTGTAATAAATCCTTTTGTCACTGGGATTCAATGCACGGTTTGGCTCATAATCCATAATTAAGGATCTTTTCTTCTTGTATTGACGTTATTATACCCCCATTCTTTTATTATGCACGTTAAGTATTATTGCTTTTTGTGTTTTGTCAAGGTTGGGTTTGCAGTAGTCTATTTATTGCTGTTTAGGTATTGTTCAGCTTGAATGATCCCTTCCATAATTTTGCCCTTGGCGGGAGGGGGCTAGTAGCGTTTGACCTGGAGGTCTGGGCTGGCAAGGTCCCCATGGTACAGCTATAAGTCTTCTGTATTTGCTGGCAGTTACTGTGAAGTTAGGATCTTTGGATGAGGAAGCAGGTATGTTCTCCTTAAGACCTTTCTCCTAAAGCAGGGATGGGGGATCTTCGACCCTCCAGCTGCTGTTGAACTACACATACCAGCATGCCTTGCTACAGTTTTGCTGTTTGGCCATGCTAAAACTGTTGCAGGGCATGCTGGGATGTGTAGTTCAGCAACAGCTGGAGGACCGAAGGTTCCCCATCCCTGTCCTAAAGCCTTGTGTAGAATTCCCAGGATGTGGCTGCAAAGCTGGACATATGTTATAAACACTGACCGGGAGTCAAGTAACCCCGGCCGGTCTCTTTATCTCAGTTCTTCTCTGTAAACACAAGAGTGGCCTAGAGCGTACTCCACTCCTGACCACTTTCCCTGGGGATGTTAGAACCATGGTGGACATAGGCCTACGATTTGCGGACGACGGTTGGATTTCAGGGATATAGCTGCCTAAATTAAAGCTGCAATTAGTTATAAGGCAAAACCAAGCAAACTAATCACCGCTTTAAATCTAGCAGCTATGTTGCCTTGCTGGGGCCTGCAATATGGCAGGCTGTTGCGTTTGGCCCCTAGGAGGTTATGTAGCGGGTTCTGAGATGAGAAGCAAGTGTGATTTCGGCAAGTTTGCTGCTAATTTTAAAGCGGCAATCTGTTATAAGGCAAAACTAGCCTTATAACGCATTGCCGCTTTAAATCCAGCAGTGAAATCCCTGAAATCCAACCAGTTCCTTCATCTTGGAATCCATTACGTAGCCCCCTGGGCCTTTCCTTGAGTCTATGCATGGACTGTTGTGCCAACACTGGGTACTATTAAATGCCACCCTGGCAACCATTACTGTTCAGCAGTCATACTACCATTCATCTCTCGCCTTATTAACTACGCAGGCGTAGTGTCTTTTATGAATTAACAAACAAGGAAATGGTGACGGCGCTATAATGAGGCTGATCTAGTGATTTTCTGTTTTTAGGAAAGAGGAATTAGAGGGACAGAAAAATTAGTTAAAATAAAATGCAATTTTTTCTTTTTTTGCTGATATGAATGAGTGATTTGTCTCTTTTCGCTTTACTTCAAAGAATGTTTCTAAATGATACTAGAGTATAATGAATCTAAAGCAAAATACCCCACAGACCCGCGCTGTGTTGACACATGGGTTTGTTTTTCCTGATGGTATGATTGCGAGCTCTTGTGGGCAATCTTGGAAAGACTGTCCTGACGGTGGGCGGTTAGTACTGTACGCGTAATCTCTCTTTGCAGTGTCCCCTCGGGTACGGCTGAACGTTCTGCAGAATGCCAAGAAGGAGCACTTAAGAGCTTGGGCTGGTATAATGCACACATTATATCGCAAACAAATGTCTCTTCACGCAATCTAAGCTAATGCGGGGACATTAATCAATCACTGGGATCTGTCATGTTTCTAACTGGGGACATGGAAAACCATTGGAGTGGGGCCAGCGCGTTTTGTTTCCTGTGGAAACGGACAGCTGATCTTCTCCGCTTTTTATTTCTCTCGGTCTCCTCATTCTGCAGCCCATGGGACTGTTAGAAATGTAGCCATCGCCTCAGAGTGGAGGCAGCCATCTTGGGTGAATCTGTGTATAGCCTATAGGCACTAATAACCTGAGTTTGTTTTATGCAAAGCTGATGCCATTCTGGCCTAATGGATGGGCACAGCCGACAACATGGCTGCCTCTAATCTATGAATGTCTACATAGCTGACAACATGGCCGCCTCAACCCTATGTAGGCGACTGGTCACCTTTCACTTATAGGCGTTTTCCCCAAAATGTTATGTTTTATGTTTTTCTTATTTTAAAATATGTTATATTATGTTTAGACGTCCTTTAGTAGCCACCGCAGGTGGCGGACAATGAATTTTGGACATTACGGAAGGTCAAAAATCTTTTCAGCGTGTTCTGTATGGAGACATTGAATTCAGTGCGGAAGATCTCTTGCTCTGATCTATTGAGCGCATCTGAGTAAGGATGTTTATGTCTGGAACGCGTCGGGTACAGTGGTTACAATGGGCAAGAAGGAAGCACGTTCAGGCTGCAGCCCCGTTTTCAAGTCCACCTTTTCGCCCATGTGACCGTAATAACCCATTAGTGCCCTTAATAGCTATAAATAACAGATATCAGCGTTGAGCGTAAGAGAACTAAAGGAGATGGGTTGCATTATGTTATGTTGAATGCTGGACTTTGTCCATTTACTTTCCTGCTTTTTGTGGTGTGGAGGGGGGGGGGGGGGGGGGGGGGGCAGAGGGCCCACGAAAACAAACACATGTTTCTCTCCCAGGAACCCCTGACCTCCTGTGGTATGCGGAGAGCTCTTGCAATTTTACACTTACATCATTTCCTTGGTTAACACATGATGGGTATACATTCTTTTTTTTTTATGTCCTGCGCAAGTCTTTTTGTCAGACCCATACGTTAATATATAAATGGTGGCTTTGTTTAGTCAGCTTGCAGAGCAATTCCAGAGCTGTCAGTCCACAGACAGAGCGACAGAAAAGGTGATTTACTTTAATTCTGCGGTTGGCGAAAAAAAAAAGGGAAGAAAAGAAAAAACTCTTGGCCCAAAAATAAGTTACTTAATCGTAATTGCTCTGTCAGTGCTGACAAAGGATTGATTTATTTCCCTGAAGTCTGGAAAGTCTGTGGCTTTTGGTACAATATCAATTTACTGTGTCTTTACCGTAGTTTTAGCACTTCCCGGTGATGGCGTTGGGGCGGCCATCTTGAGCCTGGTCTGTCATCTTTGAGGAAGAATGTGCATTGTGGTGCCACAGTAGGAGTGAACTTCCTATGAATGTATTATATCAACATGCATTTCGTGTATAATTGGAAAATAACGCTAAACACACACTTTATGGTGTCGCCTGACGCGAATGCAGATGCGGAGTGATAAGATATTTCCGTGAACCAGTCTATTTAATCCTCTGATGTACTATCCCAAATTTCTATCCATTAGTAGCTCATATTAAATGCCCAACAGCTTTTAGTCGGTGAAAATCTAATCACCGTCACTTTAGAACAGTCTCTGCTGACTCCCTTACTGTTATAGATCATACAAGACAGACGGCCGCTAAATAATGGTTATGTTTTGTCTTTTGCCACAGCCTCTTGCGTTTCAGCTATGCGGGACGGTATCTCTGTAGGATCCTGTTTTTTGCTTCTTGACGTATATATGCACTTAATGCTCATTAATCCATATGATACTCCCCGATGCACATACTCTTGCGGAATGGAAACGCATTTGTGTAAGTTTTCTTCTATTAGGCACTTTTATGGACTAAACAAATTTGTGTCACCGGAATCTCCTGGTTTCCTGCTTAAAAATAAAAAATGGCAGCTTTTAATTCGGCACTGAAGTCTGCAACATGTACATAGAGCCTATAAAGAGATCCCCAGAGGACATTTTTCCCTGACTAAATATGTATTATACAAGGTTTTCTTTCTCCTTTTTACTTTTTTTTTCTTTCTTGTACACTGAGAATGGCTGCATTTATCATAGCCGCGGAAGTTACAGGTTCTTACTCCTGCGAGATGCGATATTTTTGGAAGCAGAGTTTTTTTTCTCTCTCCTTTTTTATTTACAATAGCAACTTAATAGCGAGATGCATATTCTGACATTTAAAAGCTGCATTCATTTAATATAATTACAGAGGCGACTGGTAATATTCGGCATAGCTAAAAACGCTAATCTTCTGCACCTAATTGATTGCTTTCATCAGGGGCGACAGAGATTTTAGTCAGACGAGAGCGCAAATGGTGTATGGCTGAGCGAGGTCCATCTCAGCAGGCTGCCCTTCTGACACTGGCACACAGAGCCCGCTCACCCTCACACCCTGCAGTCTTGTACTATTGATTTTCCTTAAGCCCGTTGCGAGCCCTTTCCGAGAACTTGACCGTACATTGCAAGTGGTGTGTGTGTGTTTTCAGGAATACTAATGCCTTACTTTACTTGTATATACCCCTTTAGAAAATAACCACGTATTAATGGAATAGAATTGCACCCACTCTAAAGGTTAACCCAGAATACCCATTATAGAACGCAGATTTCATTTGAGGCATTTCAGGCGTTAATGAGCCAAATGGACACAACAGAGTTGTGTTAAAACCAACATGTACCCTGGACGGAGCTTAAGCAATAGTAGCCTGGCTCCACATTTTTTATGCCAGACTACCCACTGATATATATTCCTTAAATATTCTCTTTTTGAACACTTTTGGAATTCTGCTTTCATTACAACGCACAGCAGGTATTTTAATCTATGCAGCAAGCCTCAATATATGACACGTTTTACAATAAACGGCAAGCTCCTCTGCCCAAGTTCTTTTAGGGAGAATTCCTCAAGATCACCAGATTTTCTCATGGACATGCCTGCAGCATTAGGTTTGATGAACTGACTAAAATGACTCCGTTTATAATATGTCAGAGCTGCAATGCCTTCAAAATGTCTTATTTTTTTGAAGTAGCGTTTAACATCATTCTGGACAAAAAAAACAAAATGGCTGCTCTCTTCTAACCTGTCACAATACTAACAGCACATAAAAGTGGTGCGTGGATATGTTCAGGACGTGTTATTTTTGTTCCGGAATTATCCCAAAGGAAGATGACCGACTTCCTGAAAGCATCTTATTTCTATACATAGGTCTGCAGACGACGTCACAGAGGTTTAGGAAATTGTGGGTATGTAGAAGCAGGAACGGAGATCTCTGATGTCCTTTCCGGGACGTGAGTGGGTGAAATGGTCAGGATAGATGCCAAAAAGTCTTCTGTGTTGACCTGTCTCTTGTTTAGCACTCTTGAAATTCTCTTGGACCTTAAACTTATTTTTTTTTTTCCTGGTCTTAATACTAATGTGCACTTAGCATTAGGGCCATGCAACTAGCATCAATGCTAATTACAGTTATTAGCTAGTAACAAATTAATCCACAACAAGCAATACACAGGTTTTCCTCATGATTAAGGACCTTTTATTTACAGTGCATCTGTTCCTTACACTTAGTGGAGGCAGCCATTTTGAGGACTGGACCAACATTCATGAGGCTGAGGCTGTAGCTATGAACTTACTAGTAGCTAGTTACAACATGGAGGCACACTGCATTAATTTAATATGTGACGGTGGCGAAATGATATACTCGTTTTTCTTTTTCTTTTTTAAAGCAAATAATTAAACCAAGCGCTGCATCTTTTTGTGAAAAATTATATAAGGGAAGCACACATGGTTTAGCAGAAACTAAGGGGTCTATTTACTAAGCCTTATATGGAGATAAAGTCGCTGGTGATAAAGTACCAGCCAGTCTGCTCCTAACTGTCATGTCACAGGCTGTGTTTGGAAAATGACAGGAGCTGATTGGCTGGTACCTTATCTCCACCGACTATCTCCATCCAAGGCTTACTAAATAGACCCCTCAATCTCTCTCTCTGCAAGGCTTAGAACATCTACCCCTGTGTGTTTAGCGTGCACTTTAGCTCACGTTCTAATAAAAAAGTAAAATAAGAATAATTGTATGAAACACACACTTAAAACAAAAATGATATATACATCTCTGTATGCCTCCAAATAAACAATGAAACCCATTATTGACATTTGCCCGAATACACTATACAGTGCCTCCTATATAGTGCCACACCTCCATATGGTATGCGGTTATATTCCCGACAGCCATTGCAATGCCGACAGACGGCCAGAAACCCCACTTGGGTGGTGGTCTACGCCATCCCCAGAGGGGGCACCAGGCCCGAAGCATGGCAAGTGCAGCCGCTGCGCTCAAGGTCGGGATTTTGACCGCCGGGATCCCGTCAGTCAGGAAATCATACTGATCCCTTCCATATAACCTCGTATTGTAGTGTGTAGATAAGGTGCCCGTAAAATCAAATTATACTACCTTTTCTCAATCATCCATAGTTGCTTCACACCTATTACAACACTCCAAAATAGCTCCATATAATCTCACACACAGCCAGGTAGACAATATGCCCATATATCACAATATCTCCACATATACACTGCATGGCCAAAAGTACATGGACACTCAAAGGCCACAGTATAAGTGTTTGTCAAGCATCGGTTTCCAAAACCACGGTTATTAATGTGCAGTTTGCTGCTATAACAGCGTCCACTCTTCTGGGAAGGTTATCATGATATTTTAGAACATGGCTGCCATTAGTGAGGTCAATAACAATGGGCGATAAGCAGTCTCTGTTCCAAATTTATCCCAAAGGTGTTCAGTGGGGTTGAGGTTAGGGGCTCTGTGCTGCAGGACAATAAGGTTCTTCACACAAAACCATTTCTGGATGGACCTTTGTACCTCAGGTTGTTTTCATACTGAAACAGGAAGGTGCCCTTGCCAAACTGTTGCCACAGAAGACTAGAATGAAATTTTATGCTCTTGCATTAAGGTTTCCTGTTACAGGGAGCAAAGGTCCAGCTCAAACCATAAAACAATCCCAAACCATTACGTCTCTTCCACCTAACTTTACAGACTCCAGCATGGGGGCTTCTACTGGTATCCGCCAAACCCAGATCCGTCCGTAGACAGCCAGACAGCGCACCTACAGAAAGATGCATTTCCACTGCTCCAGAGTCCAGTTCGGCCTGGTGATCGGACGCATGCTTGCGACTGCTCGACCATGGCCACCCAGTCTGTCTCTCTTCCGAACAGTTCTTGTGCTGGTGTTGCTGGCAGATTTGAGGTCGGTAGTTAACGTTGCAGCTGAGGTCAGACTGTCCCGTTGTGCGGTCTACCATTTCGCGACCAAGCTGTTTCTGCTTGAAGTTTCCACCTCACAATAACCGCACACCGGTGATCTGGGCAGCTGTGACCAGGTAGTCCTTTAATGACCGGATGTGTTGGAAAAATGGCATCCTATGTCAGTGTTGGACTAAAAGTCACTGAAGTCTTCACTGATTTTTCACCTGATTTCACGCATCAGTTAACAATGGTTGCTGCTGAAATGGACGGACACTAATTAAATGGTGTCCATATACGTTTGTCCCTGTAATGTCTTATAGGGAGGCTACTCAGACTCTATGGCATAGCAGGCCTCTGCCCCCTAAATGCTGGTCCTGCTCACAAGATGGCTACCTCTGAAAAAATAAGAATTTACTTACCGATAATTCTATTTCTCATAGTCCGTAGTGGATGCTGGGGACTCCGTAAGGACCATGGGGAATAGCGGCTCCGCAGGAGACTGGGCACATCTAAAGAAAGCTTTAGGACTAACTGGTGTGCACTGGCTCCTCCCCCTATGACCCTCCTCCAAGCCTCAGTTAGGATACTGTGCCCGGACGAGCGTACACAATAAGGAAGGATTTTGAATCCCGGGTAAGACTCATACCAGCCACACCAATCACACCGTATAACTTGTGATCTGAACCCAGTTAACAGTATGATAACAGAGGAGCCTCTGAAAAGATGGCTCCCAACAATAATAACCCGATTTTTGTAACAATAACTATGTACAAGTATTGCAGACAATCCGCACTTGGGATGGGCGCCCAGCATCCACTACGGACTATGAGAAATAGAATTATCGGTAAGTAAATTCTTATTTTCTCTAACGTCCTAAGTGGATGCTGGGGACTCCGTAAGGACCATGGGGATTATACCAAAGCTCCCAAACGGGCGGGAAAGTGCGGATGACTCTGCAGCACCGAATGAGAGAACTCCAGGTCCTCCTCAGCCAGGGTATCAAATTTGTAGAATTTAGCAAACGTGTTTGCCCCTGATTAAGTAGCTGCTCGGCAAAGTTGTAAAGCCGAGACCCCTCGGGCAGCCGCCCAAGATGAGCCCACTTTCCTTGTGGAACGGGCTTTTACAGATTTTAGCTGTGGCAGGCCTGCCACAGAATGTGCAAGCTGAATTGTACTACAAATCCAACGAGCAATAGTCTGCTTAGAAGCAGGAGCACCCAGCTTGTTGGGTGCATACAGGATAAACAGCGAGTCAGATTTCCTGACTCCAGCCGTCCTGGAAACATATTTTCAGGGCCCTGACAACATCCAGCAACTTGGATTCCTCCAAGTCCCTAGTAGCCGCAGGCACCACAATAGGGTTGGTTCAGGTGAAAACGCTGGAACCACCTTAGGGAGAAACTGAGGACGAGTCCTCAATTCCGCCCTGTCCGAATGGAAAATCAGATAAGGGCTTTTACAGGATAAAGCCGCCAATTCTGACACGCGCCTGGCCCAGGCCAGGGCCAACAGCATGACCACTTTCCATGTGAGATATTTTAACTCCACAGATTTAAGTGGTTCAAACCAATGTGACTTTTGGAACCCAAACTACATTGAGATCCCAAATTGCCACTGGAGGCACAACAGGAGGCTGTATATGCAGTACCCCTTTTACAAACGTCTAAACTTCAGGGACTGAAGCTAGTTCTTTTTTGGAAGAAAATTGACAGGGCCGAAATCTGAACCTTAATGGACCCCAATTTCAGGCCCATAGACACTCCTGTTTGCAGGAATGTAGGAATCGACCCAGTTGAATTTCCTCCGTCGGGCCTTACTGGCCTCGCACTACGCAACATATTTTCGCCAATTGCGGTGATAATGTTTTTGCGGTTACATCCTTCCTGGCTTTTGATCAGGATAGGGATGACTTCATCCGGAATGCCTTTCTTTCAGGATCCGGTGTTCAACCGCCATGCCGTCAAACGCAGCCGCGGTAAGTCTTGGAACAGACAGGGTCCTTGCTGGAGCAGGTCCCTTCTTAGAGGTAGAGGCCACGGATCCTCAGTGAGCCTCTCTTGAAGTTCCGGTTACCAAGTCCTTCTTGGCCAATCCGGAGCCACGAATATAGTGCTTTCTCCTCTCCATTTTATCAATCTCAGTACCTTGAGTATGAGAGGCAGAGAAGGTGTTACCAGAGCGTCTACAACTATTGCCTGAGGGTCTCTTGACCTGGCGCAATACCTGTCGAGTTTTTTAATCATGTGGACGACTTCTGGGTGAAGTCCCCACTCTCCCGGGTGGAGGTCGTGCTGAGGAAGTCTGCTTCCCAGTTGTCCACTCCCGGAATGAATACTGTTGACAGTGCTATCACATGATTTTCCGCCCAGCGAAGAATCCTTGCAGCTTCTGCCATTGCCCTCCTGCTTCTTGTGCCACCCTGTCTGTTTACGTGGGTGACTGCCATGATGTTGTCCGACTGGATCAACACCGGCTGACCTTGAAGCAGAGGTCTCGCTAAGCTTAGAGCATTGTAAATGGCCCTTAGCTTCAGGATATTTATGTGAAGTGATGTATCCAGGCTTGACCCTAAGCCCTGGATATTCCTTCCCTGTGTGACTGCTCCCCAGCCTCGCAGGCTGGCATCCGTGGTCATCAGGACCCAGTCCTGAATGCCGAATCTGCGGCCCTCTAGAAGATGAGCACTCTGCAACCACCACAGGATGGATACCCTTGTCCTTGGTGACAGGGTTATCCGCTGATGCATCTGAAAATGCGACCCGGACCATTTGTCCAGTAGGTTCCACTGGAAAGTTCTTGCGTGGAATCTAACGAATGGGATTGCTTCGTAGGAAGCCACCATTTTTACCCAGAACCCTTGTGCATTGATGCACTGAGACTTGGTTTGGTTTTAGGAGGTTCCTGATTAGCTCGGATAACTCCCTGGCTTTCTCTTCCGGGAGAAACACCTTTTTTCTGGACTGTGTCCAGGATCATCCCTAGGAAACAGAAGACAAGTCGTCGGAACCAGCTGCGATTTTGGAATATTGAGAATCCAACGTGCTGTCGCAACACTACCTGAGATAGTGCTTCACCGACCTCCAACTGTTCCCTGGATCTTACCCTTATCAGGGAATCGTCCAAGTAAGGGATAACTAAAATTCCCTTCCTTCGAAGGGATATCATTTCGGCCATTACCTTGGTAAAGACCCGGGGTGCCGTGGACCATCCCTACGGCAGCGTCTGAACTGATAGTGACAGTTCTGTACCATAACCTGAGGTACCCTTGGTGAGAAGGGTAAATTTTGACATGAAGGTAAGCATCCTTGATGTCCCGAGACATCATGTAGTCCCCTTCTTCCAGGTTCGCAATCACTGCTCTGAGTGACTCAATCTTGAATTTGAACCTCTGTATGTAAGTGTTCAAAGATTTTAGATTTTAGATTTAGAATCGGTCTCACCGAGCCGTCCGGCTTCGGTACCACAATAGTGTGGAATAATACCCCGTTCCCTGTTGCAGGAGGGGTACCTTGATTATCACCTGCTGGGAATACAGCTTGTGAATGGCTTCCAAAACTGCCTCCCTGTCAGAGGGAGACGTCGGTAAAGCCGACTTTTGGAAACTGCGAGGGGGAGACGTCTCGAATTCCAATATGTACCCCTGAGATATTACCTGAAGGATCCAGGGGTCTACTTGCGAGTGAGCCCACTGCGCACTGAAATTCATTGATAACGGGCCCCCACCGTGCCTGAGCTTGTAAAGCCCTAGCGTCATACTGAGGGCTTGGCAGAGGCGGGAAAGGGATTCTGTTCCTGGGAACTGGCTGATCTCTGCAGCCTTTTTCCACTCCCTCTGTCACGAGCAGAAAAGAGGAACCTTTTGTCCGCTTGCCAACAAAGGACTGCGCCTGATAATACGGCGTCTTATTTTGAGAGGCGACCTGGGGTACAAACGTGGATTTCCCAGCTGTTGCCGTGGCCACCAGGTCTAAAAGACCGACCCCAAATGTCCCCTTTCAAAGGCAATACTTCCAAATGCCGTTTGGAATCCGCATCACCTGACCATTTTACTGGTAGAATTGGACAACGCACTTATACTTGATGCCAGTCGGCAATTATTCCGCTCTGCATCATGCATATATAGAAATGCATCTTTTAAATGCTCTATAGGCAATAATATACTATCCTAATATTTCCAGTCAGGGAATCCGACCATGCCCACCCAGCACTGCACCTCCAGGCTGAGGCGATAGCTGGTCGCAGTATAACACCAGTATGTGTGTAAATACCTTTTTGGATACCCTCCTGCTTTCTATCAGCAGGATCCTTAAGGGCGGCCATCTCATGAGAGGGTAGAGCCCTTGTTCTTACAAGCGTGTGAGCGCCTTATCCCCCCTAGGGGGTGTTTCCCAATGCACCCTAACCTCTGGCGGGAAAGGGTATGCAGCCAATACTTTTTAAGAAATTATCAATTGTTATCGGGGGGAAACCCACGCATCATCACACACCTCATTTTATTTCTCAGATTCAGGAAAACTACAGGTAGTTTTTCCCTCACCGAACATAATACCCCTTTTTGGTGGTACTCGTATTATCAGAAATGTATAAAAACATTTGCCATTGTCTCAATCATGTAACGTGTGGCCCTACTGGAAATCACGGTTGTCTCTTCACCGTCGACACAGGAGTCAGTATCCGTGTCGGCGTCTGTATCTGCCATCTGAGGTAACGGCCGCTTTAGAGCCCCTGACGGCCTATGAGACGTCTGGACAGGCACAAGCTGAGTAGCCGGCTGTCTCATGTCAACCACTGTTTTTTTATATAGAGCTGACACTGTCACGTAATTTTCAACAGTACATCCACTCAGGTGTCGACCCCCTAGGGGGTGACATCACTGTTACAGACACTCTGCTCCGTCTCCACATCATTTTTCTCCTCATACATGTCGACACAAACGTACCGACACACAGCACACACACAGGGAATGCTCTGATAGAGGACAGGACCCCACTAGCCCTTTGGGGAGACAGAGGGAGAGTATGCCAGCACACACCAGAGCGCTATATATATACAGGGATAACCTTATATAAGTGTTTTTCCCCTTATAGCTGCTGTATGTTTTAATACTGCGCCTAAATAGTGCCCCCCTCTCTTTTTTTTAACCCTTTCTGTAGTGCAGGGAAGAGCCAGGGAGCTTCCCTCCAACTGAGCTGTGAGGGAAAATGGCGCCAGTGTGCTGAGGAGATAGGCTCCGCCCCCTTTTCGGCGGCCTTATCTCCCGGTTTTTTGTATATTCTGGCAGGGGTTAAATGCATCCATATAGCCCAGGAGCTATATGTGATGCATTTTTTGCCATGTAAGGTATTTCTGTCATGTTTTATTGCGTCTCAGGGCGCCCCCCCCAGCGCCCTGCACCCTCAGTGACCGGAGTGTGAAGTGTGCTGAGAGCAATGGCGCACAGCTGCAGTGCTGTGCGCTACCTTATTTGAAGACAGGAACGTCTTCTGCCGCCGCTTTCTCCGGCCCTTTTCGCTCTTCTGGCTCTGTAAGGGGGCCGGCGGCGCGGCTCCGGGACCCATCCAGGCTGAACCTGTGATCGTCCCTCTGGAGCTAATGTCCAGTAGCCAAGAAGCCCAATCCACTCTGCACGCAGGTGAGTTCGCTTCTTCTCCCCTTAGTCCCTCGATGCAGTGAGCCTGTTGCCAGCAGGTCTCACTGAAAATAACAAACCTAAACTAAAACTTTCACTAAGAAGCTCAGGAGAGCCCCTAGTGTGCACCCTTCTCGTCGGGCACAGAAATCTAACTGAGGCTTGGAGGAGGGTCATAGGGGGAGGAGCCAGTGCACGAAGTCCTAAAGCTTTCTTTAGATGTGCCCAGTCTCCTGCGGAGCCGCTATTCCCCATGGTCCTTACGGAGTCCCCAGCATCCACTTAGGACGTTAGAGAAACATTTACGTTTCAAATTAGAGTCCTCCCAATGTGCTGTTCCTTTAAAAGGCAAAATTCTTGAATAACAAACCAGAGCTTGGAGGAAATGGCTCTCCGCTGCACGCACCAGAGTAACCAAAACTCTTCCTGTGTGGAGACTGCTGGGCTTTTACGGTGCTCGGTGATTAGGAACTCTAGATTTTATCGTGGTTTAATTGATTGAGGAAAGGAAGAAGGGGGGAAAAAGTTTTATTACCATGTGGATCTAGTAAACGGCTTAGACAGTGCGGCAACGGATTTCCCTCTTCCTCTCCTCCCAAAACCCTTTTTAAAGATTGTTACCGCAGCCTCTACAACTGCACTGTAAATGTCATGAATTTTTATTGCCCTATTTCATCTCACTTTGCGTCCTCGTAAAAATTGGGCCCGGTGTACTGCTTTTTTTTTTTTTTTTTAACTTATTCCCTCCCTTTGAACCTCTTGCATTGTTCGACTCGGGCTTGCATGCAACCAGTGTCTTTCAAGGTTTAAGTGGAGGCAGCCATTTTGTCTGCTTAACCAATGTTAGTGAGATCGTTTGGGGTAATGAGATCACGTATGCCGGAGACATTTTGTTACCTCGTGATTGTAAATTGATGATCTAAATTTGCAGGGATGTTGGTTCAGCTGACAAAATGGCCGCCTCCACTCTTCGTTATGGGATTGGAACATCACATATCCCACTGCGTTCTCCATACATTCTTAGCATCTATATTATTTTTTCCCTTGGATGTTTTCAATGCTAAACACATCACTTCTCTTTTCCTTCTTCAATTTTTCCCAGATTGCCTCCCCCCCAGCCCCCTATTCCAGCTGCGTTCGCTTTTCATGTTAAGATATTTCTTCATTAATCTGTTGCAGATGTGAATCTCTGTGCATGTATGTATGTGTGCAATTAGCTCTGTGTATTTATATCTGTGACTGGCTTATAACAATACCGCCGCGATCTGCATTGTGCGCAGTTATTTTTGTTTTGGGGGAGATAATTGCCATTTATCTCCTTATTAGGCCGATGGCGACTAAAAATGGGAAATTTAGGATTCTCATATTGAAAGCAATTTTAAAAGCGGGGGTCTCTATATTTCGGATTTGGAGTACCCAAAATATATGCTATTTCCAACTAGAATTTTAAATGCACTGTAAGGGGGGAATTCAGTAGAACAAAATCTTGTTTGAACGAGTGCCTGAAGCTATGTAATTGTCCACATCATGCCTGGAACTTAAGGCGATAAAGTTTAATGTTCGGCGCTAGATGTACTAAGCCTGGGAGGGAGATAAAGTACTAAAAGCTGCTGTCATTATTCAAACACAACCTGTAACATGACCGTTATGAGTTGATTGTCTGGTAGTTTATCACTCTCCAAGACTTAAAGGGGGTTTAATTACATAGAAACATTGAACTTGACAGCATATTTAGGGGTCTATTCATGAAGCAGTGAAGAGTTGAGGAGTGAGCCTGTGGAGAAGTTGCCCATGGCAACCAATCACTTGCTCCGTACAATTGTATGGTATGCAAATTATAAATGTTACTTCAGTGCGGATTGGTTGCCATGGGCAACTTCTCCACTGGCTCACTTCTCCACACATTTCACTGCTTCATGAATAGACCCCATAGTCTCCCCTTTAGTGTTAAGGTGTTAGGGTGGGATGCGGTCAAGATCCCGCCAGACAGGATCCCGGTGGTTGGAATACCGACACCGGGATCCCGACCGGCACAATCCCGACATATTCTCCCTCTGTGGCTGTCCACGACACCCATAAAGGGAGAATAAATTAGTGTGCCCACAGCGTGGCGAGTGCAGCGAGCCCGTAAGGGGCTGCGTTGCGCTCGCCCCCCTGTCGGGATTGTGCCGGTCGGGATCCCGGTGTCGTTATTCCAACCACCGGGATCCCGTCCGGCGGTATCTCGTACTGATCCCGTTAGGGTTAGTTTACAGGATTGGGTTAGAGTATTTGGGATAGGGTATTAGGGTTGGCTTAGCTGTTGGGGTATTAGGGTTGGTTTAGTGGTTAGGGTATTAGGGTTAGTTTAGGGTACTGGGTTAGGGTATTTGGGATAGGGTATTATGGTTGGTTTAGTAGTTAGGGTATTAAGGTTAGTTTAGAGGAATGGGTTAGGGTATTTTGAATAGGGTATTAGGGTTGGCTTAGCTGTTGGGGTGTTAGCTTTGGTTTAGTGGTTAGGGTATTACGGTTAGTTTAGGGTACTGGGTTAGGGTATTTGGAATAGGGTTTTAGGGTTGGTTTAGCAGTTTGGGTATGAGCTTTGGTTTAGTGGTTAGGGCAGAGGTTCCCAAACGCGGTCCTCAAGGAACCCCAATGGTCCAGGTTTTAGGTTTATCCATGCTTGACCACAGGTGATTTAATTAGCACCCCAGTCTATTTGATGTAAAAATCTGTGCTGAGCCATGGATATACCTAAAACCTGGATCGTTAAGGTGCCTTGAGTACCGTGTTTGGGAACCTCTGGGTTAGGGTATTACGGTTAGTTTAGGGGATTGGGTTAGGGTATTTGGAATAGGGTATTAGGGTTGGTTTAGTGATTATTATGGGTATTTTAGTTTAGTGGGTATTATGGTTAGTTTAGGGGATTGGGTTAGGGTATTTGGAATAGGGTATTAGGGTTGGTTTAGTGATTATTATGGGTATTTTAGTTTAGTGGGTATTATGGTTAGTTTAGGGGATTGGGTTAGGGTATTTGGAATAGGGTATTAGGGTTGGTTTAGTGATTATTATGGGTAGTTTAGTTTAGTGGGTATTATGGTTAGTTTAGGGCAGTGGTCAGGGAACAGGGGTAAATTACCCCAAATGGGGTAAAAATGAAGTTCCTGGGGGTTATGGAGGGTTGCGCTGCTGAGACACAGCCCCGTCCAGCACCGGCCGGCTCGCAATGTTACCTGCTGATGTCACACCGCGCTCCCTCACGCCCGCCCGTCCTGCGTTGTCCTGTCCTCCCGCCAACCCACAAACAGAACTTGAAGTGTTCTGTGGCTGACGGAGTTCCGCAGGATCAGACAGTGGCCACATAACAGTGAGAAATTCCTACTGACATTACTGAGGTGACGATGTGACCATGTGTTTCCTAAAAGTCGTGTCACCCCCCCCCCCCCCTCTTCCCCCTCCTCTTCCCCCCTCATCCATCTTTCTTACATTCATTCTGATGTTTTGGGGAGAAAGTGTTAATTAACCCACTCATTGCCAAAAATGAATTGGCGAAAATAATAATAAAAAAATTATTTATAATTTGTGTTTGTTTGTGTGTGTATGTGTGTGTGTGTGTGTGTGTGTGTGTGTGTATGTATGTATATATGTATATATATATGTATATATATATATATATATATAAGAAAAAAGCAATAGATACAGCGCTGGTTGCTTAAATGGAATACAGTATTTTTATATATATATAATTATATATGGGTGGAACCAAAAAGTCACTCTATGAGTGCTCAAAGCACTAGATCCTCCTTCGATAATTTAGGATCGCTGCTCCCCTTAGTCAATCCGAACTCCCACGAAGATAAATATCTGTCAATAAAACATATAGAGGGGGCGCTCCATAGTGCGTAAACTTTTTTATTTTAAAATCAAACAAACACATAGGTATTTGAAACAAATGTAGCTGTTACACTCGTACCAGAAGGCAACCTGTGTGGGCTGGTTACCACATGATTCCACAAATAATCACCAGGCAGTACTGGAACCAGGGTCAGACCAAATCGCGCTGGAATCCTCCACCCGCCGGCGGCAGTTTCCCTGAGACTCTCGGGCAGGATTACACACGTCCGCGACTCCTCGATCAGTCAGCTGCAGGGATTGTCAGTGCGTCACCAGACTCCGACTCCGGCGGAGTCTGGTGACGCACTGACAATCCCTGCAGCTGACTGATCGAGGAGTCGCGGACGTGTGTAATCCTGCCCGAGAGTCTCAGGGAAACTGCCGCCGGCGGGTGGAGGATTCCAGCGCGATTTGGTCTGACCCTGGTTCCAGTACTGCCTGGTGATTATTTGTGGAATCATGTGGTAACCAGCCCACACAGGTTGCCTTCTGGTACGAGTGTAACAGCTACATTTGTTTCAAATACCTATGTGTTTGTTTGATTTTAAAATAAAAAAGTTTACGCACTATGGAGCGCCCCCTCTATATGTTTTATTGACATATATATATATATATATATATATATATATATATATATATATATATATATATATATATATATATATATTTATTGACAAACGCACAGTATCTCAGAAATGCCATATAACCAGTGATAACCAGTATATATGCACAATAATATATGATTTCCTTCCTTTCAAATCAAGGGAGTAACATCGGCGTATCTAAATATATTTTGGGGTGAAAGGTAAAACCGTTCCCTGACCCCTGGTTTAGGGGAATGGGTTAGGATATTTGGGATAGGGTATTACGGTTGGTTTAGTGGTTAGGGTGTTACGGTTAGTTTAGGGGAATGGGTTAGGGAATAAGGTTTGGTTTAAGATTAAGCTATGGTTTTGGCCACATCCCCTGGCCAGGAATCTGAAAATTAAAAGGTGGCAATCCTGTTTCTGTCTCGGCTGTGTATCCCTTCTCTATGGCATCCCCCAGCTCTCCACTCTCAGGTGCGATGCTCTTAGTGCACGCAGTAAGCGCACAACTAGCATGGCGGCACTAGTTCTATCAGGTTCTGCACACACCTCAGGAGGGTGTGATCAGAAATCCTCCAGTTGCGGGTTTACAGTGCAGCCCACTGAATAGCACCGGGCAGTCATACCAGGAGCTAAACAAACTCGCGTTCACCTGAATTGCCCTCTAAATGGTTTATCAGATCTGTATTTTGTCTGCAATAATTAAAATATTTTTTCTCTCATGAGAGCATAATAGATCTCTCTAAATTATACAAACATATAAGACCAGTAGGTACATAAGTACTTTGCATTACAAATATATTTTCTCAAGAACGTTATCCGTCTGCAATGCGTCAAAGCTATTTTCGTGATAATTTGGCCACTAGAGGGCATTACTTGCGCAAAATATTTCTTTATACCACTGTAAAGAATCTACATTAAATCTCTCCCTCATTTCTGAATCTATAAGGTAACCAAGCTATAAGATTACAATGCACAAAATGGAAAGCTGCTCAATCAGATTGTAATGTCACTCAGGTGCTAAAAGGGAGGGGTAATTCTGTGTAGGAAAAAATTATGTGTTCCCTAATGCACACCGAGTGAAAAATATTACAGGTTGAGTATCCCTTATCCAAAATGCTTGGGACCAGAGGTATTTTGGATATGGGATTTTTCCGTATTTTGGAATAATTGCATACCATGATGAGATATCATGGTGATGGGACCCAAGTCTAAGCACAGAATGTATTTATGTTTCATATACACCTTATACACACAGCCTGAAGGTCATTTAATACAATATTTTTAATAACTTTGTGTATTAAACAAGGTTTGTGTACATTGAGCCATCAAAAAACAAAAGTTTCACTATCTCACTCTCACTCAAACAAGTCCGTATTTCGGAGTATTCCGTATTTCGGATATTTGGATATGGGATACTCAACCTGTACTACATAATAGTCAGATAATACGGAGATCTTAGTTGCGTATATCTGCAGATGGCCTTACACTGGGAATTTAACCCAGACATATTTGTAATTATTTATGGGGTGGGTGTGGGGTGCGGTGGCCCCTGTGTCGGTATGGCTGGGCTGCTTCAGGTCGGCACACCCTAACACTTTATTAACACTTATGATTTTCCCTATCACTTTGTATATATTATTTTAATCACACCACTTACATAGCACTTCTGTGCTTCTTATTAACCCCTATTAATTCTCACCTGTGTGCTGACCTGGGGTGGCCGACCTGTGCCGACATCGTGGGGTCCTGCACCCCGGACCCATACCTAGTATTAGGGACCCCCAGTGAAGGAGAAGCCTTGTCGATCGGCCTGGGGGCTTAACCCTATATCTGCAGATATACGCAACTAAGATCTCCGTATTATCTGACTATTATGTAGTAATATTTTTCACTCGGTGTGCATTAGGGAACACATAGTTTTTTCCTACACAAGCTATAAGATTCTCTGATTAATAATAACCCCCACTTGTTACATAGTAGCGAAACCCCCTCTTCTAGTAATTTCTCTTGTCGTATTCTTGGAGCCAGCTAGAATAGCGTCTCCCCCGCAGTAGTGATTTTCTACCTTCTGAAGTTACATTTATGGGAGGGAAAAAGATGTAATGGACTAACATTTATTTTTAATTTGTATATTAAACCATTTCTATTTCCTCCTGCATACAATATAAGCATTTCAAAGGCCCTGCAAATTAATTAAATTCCTTTTATCTGCAGAGGAATGTGTTTTGTTCTTTTAGGCTGTTAATGGTTTATCACTTTGCTTTTATAGTCCTTTTCTTGTTTTGCAATTTCGGAGCCCCCAGCGCCCTCCCCCAACCCAATTTTTAGTTCACCTATCTTCTCAGTGGTACTGGAAACTTTAATTACCGTCTTAAAAATTATATCCTATACTTAAAACACACCTTAGTGTGGAAGAAGAGTCTTAATTGAGGAAATGTACTAATTATATTTTTTATTTTCCAGCAAATGTTTTGTTGTAATAAGCTGACTTGTTATATAGTTGTAACGGTTTGTATTCTTTGTGTGCCCTGTGTACGGTTTTTATGTGACTATACATAATATGCTTGTAGAGATTAATACATTGATATCGACCTGTGCATTATCGAATAATATCACAATAGCTTGCAATTTGCATCAGTGTGACCATGCGCCTTAATGTTTAATGTCCGTGGTTTGCAGTGCACAAATTTTGTGTGTCAACCATGACAAGTTGGAATGGTTGACCATCGACCATTATTAATAATATCCAATGGCTGCAAGAAAAGCATTATTGGTTTGAGCCATCGATGGGCGACACGTGTCAACAGAAGGCCAATCGGAGAAGCAGAAAGGGACTGAGTGACATGCAACATTGCCGTGACCCCTACCATCGATGGCAAAACTATTGACCGTCAATGGTTGCTTATCGTCAATGGTCATCCCTCCCAGGAGGAGGCGTGGTTGCATTATACTATGTGTGCCACGTCTACTCTTTAATAGGCACCCGTGACCTGGACAAAAGTCCTGATCCACGGGACAGTCCCCTGGATTCGGGACAGATGGGGGAGATGCATGTACTCTTGGTTGGCGATTTTCCAATCAAGTCACTTGTAAATAGAGTTTATGAGATGTGTTCCAGATACAGTTTTTGCAAGGTAGGATTGCGCAATATGCCAGCGCTTTATTAATAGAAGATAATTGTAATGATGAGTTATTTGGGCTACGGCAAACATGCGCGTGATTTATATGTGTATAAATCGGCGTGCGTGGGTCACCGACTCCCCAGTCTTGCTGCAATATGCTATTATATTACATCAATAACGCAGTGTTCATATGGTGCAGCTGCTGGGAGAGGGACAGTCGCACTGTGTCTACCTCCTGTGTATAATGCGAGCCCTGACAGTGTATTCTGCCAAAGCTTGATGTCATTTGCCATATTTAGCAGCCTGACCCCTGGGCGAGGGGTTACCTTGGGGCCAGCCAGTTGCGCTGTAGTAGTAATAGTAATGTCTGGGAGCTCCAGTCAGGACAGGATTCATAAGGTTTTCTGAAGCATCTTCAATTTCTCCGGCTGTGGCCTTTCTGCAGATTGGCCATAATTCATTGTTGTCATATATTAAAGGTGACCTTGGTTGTCAGCTGGGAAAGGGCCAGCGAGTAGGTTATTACTTCCCCCCTGCTAAGTACTTCTATTACGCTCTTAATAAGTATGGCTGCTGGTGGTGGTGTCCCAGATATCCTGAATATGCTGTATTCTGTGTACAGGCGTTTAGGCCATCGGCCTGCGCAGTCATTTTGCATCGAGTACGTCTCTTATTGGTGCGCAGGGGGACAAAAAATAGAAAATAAACTGGATCCAGATCCACTACTGATCATTAGAAGTGGTTAGTTCTGCTTTGCAATATCTTTCAATCTACTTCTCAGTTTCCGTGTATATCCGGCATTGGGAAATACAGTTTAATTACTGGTCCTCTGATGTTTATAGCACTTGACTGTCCGGCTGTTTAAAGTTTTGTCATTCATTAACACTGGCGGCAAGATTTACTAAGCAGCTGCTCTGTAAAGCCACCATTGCTCGGAGGGCTTGCACATTATAATTTGCGCCCTTAATTTTAGTGTAGCTTTAAACTTTGAGGTAAAAAACGCCAAGAATTAAGTCTAGTCCCAGGTATTTTTAGCTGGCCTGTCTAGGAGACTTGCTAGGTGGCAGTTTTGTACATCATTAGTCTAACAGTGGCTGGTTCTGGGTACTCGTGGCTGCGTTTAGGAGTCATTGCCACTGCCTGATGGAGCACGACGTTTGGGGGGCTGATGCAGGACAGTACGTCCATTTGCCTGACGCATCATGTGTGAAATTGACCTTTGTGTGCACAATCACCTGTGCAGATTTGCACAATTCTGCCATTAGAGCAGTGAGAAGGGAGACTGCAGAGGAGTTCTGACGCAGATGGGGCACTGCGAAGGTACGATGACGTATTTGCGTCTCATGCAGTCCCGAGACGCGCACATAATGCCTGTTTGGTGTATCTTTGGCACCTGCTACAAGACACACAGCACATATACATGCACATATTCTGCTGCGGATGCAGATGTATCTTGAGATGCGTATGGGCCTTCGTAATTGGTGAAATGCAAAATCTTTCATTGCAAACTTTTTCTTTTTTCTTTTAAGGATAGTTTATGCCCAATTTGCCAGCATAGGATTAGCGCCTATGCCAGTTGGCATACGGTTTGTTTCCCTTGCCTTTTGTAGGCAATGATCATCTGTGTACCCCGGGATTGGCACTTCACTGGTTAAAGCACTCTGTGAAATAAATGGTTATTAGTTAGACTGTTTTGACAACACACAATTATACATCAAGGAATAAGGCTCGTTACCAAAGAGATGTTTAGAATTGATATTGCTGTAGCTATTTTATGTAAATATGCCCTAAATGAGCAATTGTGCCTCCCACGTACTCCTCCGACACCCTTTTAACCATTCATTTTGCTGTGAAAGTGGCGGGATAAAATCAAATGAGCAAATGGGAAGCCATCCTTTTGTAAATGCTCCTCGTGCACAAGGCTTTCCTAGGCGTAATTCTGGCCGGTTCTGCTGCCGTGCCGCACTAGGAAGCCGCTTGGGTGTGCCGCGCTGCAGAACTTAGATGTAAATGTCCAACTTTCCACAATTAGAAAGAAATAAAACACAAAGCAATAATTTAGAAATGCTCGGGGAAGATAAAGCGATCGTTTAGTGTCCGGGCCAAGTTTTTATCTCTGTGGTTTATCACAAGTTGCGCAATGTTGGTCACGCTGAAATACCGGAGCATGCATTAGCCACAGCTGGAGAATGGCCCAGAAAATAAGTCGTATTATAGTCCTGGAGATTGCCTGGCAGCCCGATCATGAGATTTGTCACAAGACGGCCCTTTATTTATGGGGAACCTATTGCACGCTGAATCACCATGCATTTTACAGACTCATAATTCATCTTTCCTTCTCGGTAATACAAAGAGTCTGCCGCTTACTGTACGAAGTAAGAATATATTGGTTTAGGGTACAACCTTTTTTTTTTAAAATTAAATTTAAAGAGAGCGCTTCTACTGTGAATCTATAGCACGGGCCGACCATTCTCTTGTCTCGTTGTTTTAAAATAATTGTAGTCCTAGACTGGAAAATTAAGACAGGTCGTCGATGCAATCAGTGTAGCAGTGAGTTTTATAGGGTTTGATTAAAAACGTTAATTGTCCTAAATATGGCTCCCACAACCCAAGACCAAGACGTGATTAACGCTGTAATCCCCATTGCCAATTTCTTCCTAGGATAAACCGGTTGGACATAAAGTAGATGTTTCCTGTAGTATCGATTGTGATCTGAACCAATGTTCATCAGGATGCTGTCTGTATACCGGCGTTTGGGATGCCGGCAGTCAAATTACCGACACCAGCATCCCGAAGGTCAGGATCCCAACACCGAGGTGGTAAGGAGACTAGTCGTGATCCCCAACCCTCCTTACCTGCAGCCTGACCCTAAACCCCTCCACCCCTGCAACCTAACCCTAACCGTCTACAGTGGTGCATAACCCTAACCCCCCCCCCCCCCCCCCTCCCCTAAGCCTAACCATAAGTTCCCCTCTCAGCCCCTCCTTGGGGGTGCCTAACCCTATGTACCCCTCCCTGCATCCTAACCCTACCACCGCAGCCTAAACCTAACCCCCCCCCCCCTCTTCCCTCCCACGGCTTACCTCTCCACAGGTCCGGAAAATCCTGGTTCAGGATTTGGATTCAAGCATCTGTATTGACTACCGTGATCCTGACCGGTTACCGATAAGGGTGCAGCCTTCTCTTTCCATTGTGAACCAATTTGTGGTAGTAATGGTGGAACCAGTATTTTTAGCGATGAAGACTTAAGGAACCACTAAAAGGTTTTAATGGCCCAAATGGCCTCATAATTGAAAAAAAACAACTTACAAGATTACTACTATATTACTATTCTCTATAGTGCACCGTCATTTCGGGATTGTATCTAGGGTTGCCAGCTTATTCCTTTAATAAGGCACATATATGATCTTTGCAGGTTCTGGGACCAGGGGCTATATTTATGAAGCAGTGGCTTTTGAGGTGAAAATTTAAGCCTGTACTAAAATGAAGTGTAAAGCCTGGCATGCTTTACATTTAATGTTGGTGCCGCTTTAAATTTTTACCTCAAACCTGCCGAGAAGCTAAGCCGCCGCTTTGTAAATATAGGTGAAGGTGATTTCTTCATGTCTTCATCTTGCCTGGTCCTTGCCAGTGAGAACCTGTGTTAGGGTTACATTAGCATTGAAACGTACAGTATTTCTCTGACGTCCTAGTGGATGCTGGGAACTCCGTAAGGACCATGGGGAATAGACGGGCTCCGCAGGAGACTGGGCACTCTAAAAGAAAGATTAGGTACTATCTGGTGTGCACTGGCTCCTCCCTCTATGCCCCTCCTCCAGACCTCAGTTAGATTTCTGTGCCCGGCCGAGCTGGATGCACACTAGGGGCTCTCCTGAGCTCCTAGAAAGAAAGTATATGTTAGGTTTTTTATTTTACAGTGAGACCTGCTGGCAACAGGCTCACTGCAACGAGGGACTAAGGGGAGAAGAAGCGAACCTACCTGCTTGCAGCTAGCTTGGGCTTCTTAGGCTACTGGACACCATTAGCTCCAGTGGGATCGACCGCAGGACCCGTCCTTGGTGTTCGTTCCCGGAGCCGCGCCGCCGTCCCCCTTACAGAGCCAGAAGCATGAAGATGGTCCGGAAAATCGGCGGCAGAAGACTTCAGTCTTCACCAAGGTAGCGCACAGCACTGCAGCTGTGTGCCATTGCTCCTCATACACACTTCACACTCCGGTCACTGAGGGTGCAGGGCGCTGGAGGGGGGCGCCCTGAGCAGCAATAAAAACACCTTGGCTGGCAAAATAATCACAATATATAGCCCCAGAGGCTATATATGTGATAATTACCCCTGCCAGAATCCATAAAAAAGCGGGAGAAAAGTCTGCGAAAAAGGGGCGGAGCTATCTCCCTCGGCACACTGGCGCCATTTTCTCTTCACAGTGTAGCTGGAAGACAGCTCCCCAGGCTCTCCCCTGTAGTTTTCAGGCTCAAAGGGTTAAAAAGAGAGGGGGGGCACTAAATTTAGGCGCAATATTGTTTATACAAGCAGCTATTGGGGAAAATTCACTCAGTGATAGTGTTTATCCCTACATTATATAGCGCTCTGGTGTGTGCTGGCATACTCTCTCTCTATCTCCCCAAAGGGCTGTGTGGGGTCCTGTCCTCAGTCAGAGCATTCCCTGTGTGTGTGCGGTGTGTCGGTACGGCTGTGTCGACATGTTTGATGAGGAGGCTTATGTGGAGGCGGAGCAGATGCCGATAAATGGGATGTCGCCCCCTGTGGGCCGACACCAGAGTGGATGGATAGGTGGAAGGTATTAACCGACAGTGTCAACTCCTTACATAAAAGGCTGGATGACGTAACAGCTATGGGACAGCCGGCTTCTCAGCCCGCGCCTGCCCAGGCGTCTCAAAGGCCATCAGGGGCTCAAAAACGCCCGCTCCCTCAGATGGCAGACACAGATGTCGACACGGAGTCTGACTCCAGTGTCGACGAGGTTGAGACATATACACAATCCACTAGGAACATCCGTTACATGATCCCGGCAATAAAAAATGTGTTACACATTTCTGACATTAACCCAAGTACCACTAAAAAAGGGTTTTATGTTTGGGGAGAAAAAGCAGGCAGTGTTTTGTTCCCCCATCAAATGAGTGAACGAAGTGTGAAAAAGCGTGGGTTCCCCCGATAAGAAACTGGTAATTTCTAAAAAGTTATTGATGGCGTACCTTTTCCCGCCAGAGGATAAGTTACGCTGGGAGATATCCCCTAGGGTGGATAAGGCGCTCACACGTTTGTCAAAAAAGGTGGCACTGCCGTCTTAGGATACGGCCACTTTGAAGGTACCTGCTGATAAAAAGCAGGAGGCTATCCTGAAGTCTGTATTTACACACTCAGGTACTAGACTGAGACCTGCAGATAGTGCTGCTGCAGCGTGGTCTGTAACCCTGTCAAACAGTGATACTAGTTTGCGAACATAAGACGTCGTCTTATATATGAGGGATGCACAGAGGGATATTTTGCCGGCTGGCATCCAGAATTAATGCAATGTCCATTCTGTCAGGAGGGTATTAGAGACCCGACACTGGACAGGTGATGCTGACTTTAAAAGGCACATAGAGCCTTATAAGGGTGAGGAATTGTTTGGGGATGGTCTCTGGGACCTCGTATCCACAGCAACAGCTGGGAAGAACATTTTTTACCTCAGGTTTCCTCACAGCCTAAGAAAGCACTGTATTATCAGGTACAGTCCTTTCGGCTTCAGAAAAGCAAGCGGGTCAAAGGCGCTTCCTTTTTGCACAGAGACGAGGGAAGAGGGAAAAAGCTGCACCAGTCAGCCAGTTCCCAGAATCAAAATTCTTCCCCCGCTTCCTCTGAGTCCACCGCATGACGCGGGGGCTCCACAGGTGTAGCCAGGTACGGTGGGGGGGCCGCCTCAAAAATTTCAGCGATCAGTGGGCTTGCTCACAGGTGGATCCCTGGATCCTTCAAGTAGTATCTCAGGGGTACAGGCTGGAATTCGAGGCGTCTCCCCCCCGCCGTTTCCTCAAATCTGCCTTGCCGACAACTCCCTAAGGCAGGGAGGCTGTGCTAGAGGCAATTCACAAGCTGTATTCCCAGCAGGTGATAGTCAAGGTGCCCCTACTTCAACAGGGACGGGGTTACTATTCCACACTGTTTGTGGTACCGAAACCGGACGGTTCGGTGAGACCCATTTTAAATTTGAAATCCTTGAACACATACATAAAAAAATTCAAGTTCAAGATGGAATCGCTCAGGGCGGTTATTGCAAGCCTGGACGAGGGGGATTACATGGTATCCCTGGACATCAAGGATGCTTACCTGCATGTCCCCATTTACTATCCTCACCAGGAGTACCTCAGATTTGTGGTACAGGATTGCCATTACCAATTCCAAACACTGCCGTTTGGACTGTCCACGGCACCGAGGGTCTTTACCAAGGTAATGGCAGAAATGATGATACACCTTCGAAAAAAGGGAGTTTTTAATTATCTCGTACTTGGACGATCTCCTTATAAAGGCGAGGTCCATGGAGCAGTTGTTGGTCGGAGTAGCACTATCTCGGGAAGTGCTACAACAGCACGGATGGATGCTATACATTCCAAAGTCACAGCTGGTTCCTACCACACGCCTGCTGTTCCTGGGGATGGTTCTGGACACAGAACAGAAAAAAGTGTTTCTCCCGCAGGAGAAAGCCAAGGAGTTGTCATCTCTAGTCAGAGACCTCCTGAAACCAAAACAGGTATCGGTGCATCACTGCACACGAGTCCTGGGAAAAATGGTAGCTTCTTACGAAGCAAAATTCCATTCGTCAGGTTCCATGCAAGAACCTTTCAGTGGGACCTCTTGGACAAGTGGTCGGAATCGCATCTTCAGATGCATCGGCTGATACCCTGGTCCTTGGAGACAGGGTTATCTCTACTGTGGTGGCTGCAGAGTGCTCATCTTCAAGAGGGCCGCAGATTCTGCATACAGGACTGGGTCCTGGTAACCACGGATGCCAGCCTTCGAGGCTGGGGGGCAGTCACACAGGGAAGAAATTTCCAAGGACTTTGGTCAAGTCAGGAGTCGTCCCTACACATAAATATTCTGGAACTGAGGGCCATTTACAATGCCCTAAGTCTGGCAAGGCCTCTGCTTCAAAACCAGCCGGTACTGATCCAATCAGACAACATCACGGCAGTCGCCCATGTAAACCGATGGGAAGCAGACTTCCTCAGCAGACACGACCGACACCCGGGAGAGTGGGGATTTCATCCAGAAGTCTTCCAACTGTTGGTAAACCGTTAGGAAAGGCCACAGGTGGACATGATGGCGTCCCGCCTAAACGAAAAACTAGATATTGCGCCAGGTCAAGGGACCCTCAGGCAATAGCTGTGGACGCTCTAGTGACACCGTGGGTGTACCAGTCGGTTTATGTATTCCCTCCTCTGCCTCTCATACCAAAGGTACTGAGAATAATAAGAAAACGAGGAGTAAGAACGATACTCGTGGTTCCGGAAGGGCCAAGAAGAGCTTGGTACCCAGAACTTCAAGAAATAATATCAGAGGACCCATGGCCTCTACCGCTCAGACAGGATCTGCTACAGCAGGGGCCCTGTCTGTTCCAAGACTTACCGCGGCTGCGTTGGACGGCATGGCGGTTGAATTCCGGATCCTAAAGCAAAAGGGCATTCCGGAGGAAGTTATTCCTACGCTGATAAAAGCCAGGAAAGAAGTAACCGCAAACCATTATCACCGTATTTGGCGAAAATATGTTGCGTGTGTGAGGCCAGGAAGGCCCCAACAGAGGAATTTCAGCTGGGTCGTTTTCTGCACTTCCTACAGTCAGGAGTGACTATGGGCCTAACTTTGGGTTCCATTAAGGTCCAGATTTCGGCTCTGTCGATTTTCTTCCAGAAAGAACTGGCTTCACTGCCTGGAGTTCAGACATTTGTAAGGGGAGTGCTACATATTCAGCCCCTTTTTTGTGCCTTCTGTGGCACCTTGGGATCTCAACGTGGTGTTGAGTTTCTTAAAATCACATTGGTTTGAGCCACTTAAAACTGTGGATTTGAAATATCTCACGTGGAAAGTGGTCATGTTATGGGCCTTGGCTTCGGCCAGGCGTGTGTCAGAATTGGCGGCTTTGTCATGTAAAAGCCCTTATCTGATTTTCCATATGGATAGGGCAGAATTGAGGACTCGTCCCCAGTTTCTCCCTAAGGTGGTATCAGCTTTCCACTTGAACCAACCTATTGTAGTGCCTGCGGCTACTAGGGACTTGGAAGATTCCAAGTTACTGGATGTAGTCAGGGCCTTAAAAATTTATATTTCCAGGACGGCTGGAGTCAGGAAAACTGACTCGTTTTTTATCCTGTAGGCACCCAACAAAATAGGTGCTCCTGCTTCTAAGCAGACTATTGCTCGCTGAATTTGTAGCACAATTCAGCTGGAGCATTCTGCGGCTGGATTGCCGCATCCTAAATCAGTAACAGCCCATTCCACGAGGAAAGTGGGCTCATCTTGGGCGGCTGCCCGAGGGGTCTCGGCTTTACAACTTTGCCGAGCTGCAACTTGGTCAGGGGCAAACACGTTTGCTGAATTCTACAAATTTGATACCCTGGCTGAGGAGGACCTTGAGTTCTCTCATTCGGTGCTGCAGAGTCATCCGCACTCTCCCGCCCGTTTGGGAGCTTTGGTATAATCCCCATGGTCCTTACGGAGTTCCCAGCATCCACTAGAACGTCAGAGAAAATAAGATTTTACTCACCGGTAAATCTATTTCTCGTAGTCCGTAGTGGATGCTGGGCGCCCATCCCAAGTGCGGATTGTCTGCAATACTTGTATATAGTTATTGCCTAACTAAAGGGTTATTGTTGAGCCATCTGTTGAGAGGCTCAGTTATATTTCATACTGTTAACTGGGTATAGTATCACGAGTTATACGGTGTGATTGGTGTGGCTGGTATGAGTCTTACTCGGGATTCAAAATCCTTCCTTATTGTGTCAGCTCTTCCGGGCACAGTATCCTAACTGAGGTCTGGAGGAGGGGCATAGAGGGAGGAGCCAGTGCACACCAGATAGTACCTAATCTTTCTTTTAGAGTGCCCAGTCTCCTGCGGAGCCCGTCTATTCCCCATGGTCCTTACGGAGTTCCCAGCATCCACTACGGACTACGAGAAATAGATTTACCGGTGAGTAAAATCTTATTTTCATGCATGCTTCCTCTCGTTGAAAGGGTTAACAGGCCCACAAGGGAAAGTGGTTAAGGGATGGCCCGGCCTGACGTTCGCTGTGTTGACTGCTGCGCAGTAGTGGAGGGCTACGGGAAAATAGCATAATATATGAAATGATAAATGTTTTGTAAGTGGATGTCGCAGAATTAATTCCATTTCAGGGCCTGTCGACAGCACAGAATCCACTTGAGTTTGTCTCTCGCCGTTTATAATGTCACTGAACTCTAGAATGAAATTATTTGGCAGTAATTCAAGCTTCTCTGTGCATTAAGCTGTGCTTCACCGGCCTACGTGTGCATGCGGTGGGAGACCTGAATTACCAGTCAGCCGCAGAGTGGGGCGCTGACAAGTAGCCGTGGGGAGTAGTGGGTGGGCAGGGCGAGTGCCAGTTTGCAGAGGGGCCCCTGGCGTGTACATGGAAAAAGAGCTGGCTTGAAGTCTTTGGTTTTTCTCTCACACATTTCTTAGGATGACTAAGATATTTGGGAATTGCATTGTTCTTTGTCTTTTTGTATACTTGAACACAACACACATTCGTACATAATCTTGGCTGTAGTATAAACCCACAGTGCACAGCCGTCTGTGGCGGTCAGACATGTTTGTGGAGACCAGCGCCTGCTGTGCACAAACTGCCCTTAAGTAAGTCTGTGGTCCAACTACATCAGTGGATAGGAAACCTGTTGCTATAGAGGACATGCTGTACTAAAAGTCCCAGCATGTCCATTCAAGGTCTCTCTAGGCATGGCCTTAGTGATTTTATATTATTTAAGGAGTGGATGCATATTTTAAAAGTTAGACTTTTATTTTCATGTTTCTTCTTCATAAAGCGTTCCGTATTACATGTCTGCACTGTGCGCAGTAAGCTTGTAGCGGAGATTACCGTATTTCACCTTTTCATCAGAGAAATGGCAAAAGGCCGCTGAAGGAAAGGAAAACAACGTACATATAAATTAATTGGGACATTTTTTTATTCTTTAAAGGAAAAGCTGACAAATTTCCACAGGGATAGCATCGACGTGTGACACATAGCTATTCATTTCTATTGTTCTACACAGAATTTTCCACGATTGAAAACAGATATAAATTGAGTAATACGTAGATATAAAGAGCAGGTACATTTTACAGGGCATTTCCCGGCATCCGAGGTTGTATTGGTTTGTGATGCCATGAGTATAGTAGTAGCATATAGGGGTCTACTCAATTGATCCGACAAGTCGGGAAAAACTGCTTTTTCCGACTTTTATAGGTCGAATCTGGATTCGACCTATTCAAGTCCGTTGCCGTTTTTCCGTGAAGTCGGAACATACAGGGACCGGCGGATTAGCCGCAGATCCACGTATTTAGAGATGAGCGGATTCGGTTTTACTCGGTTTTACTCGGTTCTCAAAACCGACCCTTATTGGCTATCCAAAACACGTGACATCCGTGAGCCAATTAGATGCCGTTTTGAGAACCGAGTAAAACCGAGTAAAACCGAACCCGCTCATCTCGATTTTGTTGGATTTGCAGGCATTTTTGACAGGTTTTTGGCCCGTTTCCGACAATGCCTGTCCGACTTTAAAAAAGTCGGATTGGCATTGTCTGAAATGGGCAAAAACCTGTTGGAAATGCCCACAAATTGATTACTGAAGTGTCTGATCCTCTCCAAAGGATCCGATAATAATTGAATAAACCCCGTAGTGTATAGGGAGTATAAGTTTGTATGAGGAGATCCAAACCTAATTATGTCCATTACAGCCTGTGGTGCCGGGAAATGCCCTGAGAACTACCGCAGTGCCTGACCCTGGCATGGATATCGAGGTCAGATGACGGCAGTTGGCCCCTATTGGTGTCTCCATGCAGATTCTCCCAGACGCCAAACAGGTGAATCTGTTCCAATATGGCCGACAGTTGCTGGGCCCGTGTGTGGGGCTGGTTTATGCCCGAATCGCCTCACTAATCCAGAGTGAGAGGAGCATCTGGTCCTGGAGGAGAGCAGGACTACCCATTCTATATCCACAAATAAAACTTCTACACACAAGCTTTTTTTCTAAACTAAATCTAGATATACTGTACGTTGTCCCTTTTTAAGGCACCACGTGTAATGACATTTGACCTTTTTTCTTGGACAGAGCACATGGGTAATTGCAGTTAGTGTGTATTTAAAATAGTTTTGTTGTATTTCTCAGTAATGAGTCATTAGTAACCTCTGATGTCACCTATGGCCTGCCCCTGAGTCACTCGCTGACTCTGTGCCTTTCAGGAAGGTTATGTCATAGTGCAATAACATTTTAGCTGATATTATGCTTTTTTTATTGATGTTTATGCACATATCACCTTACAGAATGGTGTTTTTCAAGCACAACTCTAAGGTATGAACTGAAATTGCAAGCTCCTCCATTGTGTATAGTCTGGCTATTCCGCCTGCACTGAACTATATTACAGAAAAATGGCTTTTTAAGTGGGCACTGTGTTTATCATGCATGTGTCTGATCATCTTCAGAGGTGTGGAAGCGCACTGGGCGGAGTTTTCCTCACAGCGAAAATATGGCCATAAATCATCATTTCCCGGCGCCATCATTGTGTTGGCTGTTAATTGCTGAACTAATTAGTTTCTGTCTTTGTTTTATTTTAAGCCGTTCTCTTTTTGGCAGTAGTGTTAAAGTACCTCGTTGAAGTAAATTAAAATTCTGGATTTGACTCTGTGTAGGTAGAATACAGTAATGGTGACCGAGCTACTGCTCCCGTTGTCCTAAAATGACTGGGATGATGAGAGTTGTGGTAACCTAAATCCAAATGTGCAAACCCTTTCTCAACTTATGCAAACCAGCTGTTTAAATCGCTTTGATGTGATATGGCTGACTGTGAATAGTCGAGCAGGATTCTTGCTTTTTACTGCCGCCTCAATGTGACCTAAAAGATGTACTGTAAGTCAGCAAAATCGCTTCCTCTCTGCTGGCAGAGGTCAGGCCAAATGACTCAACGTCAGTGTGAGCTTTTCCCACACGGTAGCGGGACTTGCGAGGTGTATTCTTTCACACCTTTAATTTTCAGCATTTAATGCAAATATGTAATGCCATTACATTCCTTTCCTGGAAGAATGTCAGACCTGTCAGCATTCCCGAATGAAAAACTGGTACAAACTAGGCCATATCCCTGATCCGCCAAAACCGTGTCAGGCTTTTTAGGCGACTATGCCTCTGATTAGTCTCTCCCCTCTCTCTGTCCATAAACCTCTGGTGGCATTGCCAGGGGCTCTACGATGAGAAGTTACCTCAGAAATTCGCCTTTATGAGGCAAAGGGTAGTATCTGGAAGAAGGCCTGCTTAGTGTTAATCCAGGATGACGGATTCTCTTTGACAGAACGTTTGGCGAGCTTCTCATCCCAACAGTGGCTGCAGCGATTTACACAGACCTCTATGGTCCAAAATTATTTTTCCATTGCTGAAACCATAAGGGTAATTGCTCCCCGATGTTTATGTCCCCTTTGTCACGGCTGATAATTGTGCGCTGCTTAAAATCTATTACCCGCCTGTGAATTTCCACTTGCTCCTGATGGAAGTGACATTGCATTTGGGCACGCGTCATTTCTCTGTGCAGCACCGCACAATGGTGCCCATGTCCCCTTCAAATCACTGTTCTTCTTTTTAGTCTTCCTGGGCCTTTGTTCCCCACGCCTCCCCTCCCCTCTGCATGAGTATAAACATGTTGGGAGCTGTAATTGTGCAGATAATGGAAAAATTCCAATGTATGAGTAGTCATATTGTGCTCTCGCCAGGGGAGTCTGTTCTCCTCTTTTTCATAGGCTGTAATATCACCTGCAGGCACTGTAACGGTGTACACACATTCGTGTCTGTCATTCTGTGGATAGTCTTTTTGTGTTTGAATCACAAAGAAACTTGTGAAAAGATATATAATATTAATTATCTCTATAGCCAAGAGCCCTTGCCGTTATTTCTTATTCGTCAACATTCTGAAGGGACAAACTAACGTCTTTATGTCACACAGTGGAGAGATGTATCAAACCTTGGAGAGAGATAAAGGGCAGTATCATATTGGCAGCGGTACTTTGCTAATAGGCTGCTAATAGGACCGCCTGGGGCCATCCTACTTTCTCCCGGTGCCGGCATCGTTTTCTCCTGAAGCCGGCACTTATTGGGGATAATGTTCCGTGATAAGGGGCTGCCGGAGCCGCGATAACACAGGACTTATCCCCGATCCCATGTGCGATCGCGGGTCCAATTTTGGCCCATCAAAACGGCCTCTAATTGGACACTGCGATGATCATTGGTCATACATTGCAACAGCCGCCCGTTTTGATTGGCTGAAGTGGCATTGGGTTGACAGGATATTGCCCAAAGTGCTAAGCAATCAGCTCCTAACTGCCATGTTACAGGCTGTGCCTGAAAAATGACCGTTAGGAGCTGTTTGGTTGGTACTTTATCTTTATCCACTTTATCACTCTCCAAGGCTTACATGTGCCCCTTTATCTCTCAAAGCTTTGATACATCTCCCCCTATGCATTTTCTAGAACTCTCCTTGCTGATTACTGTAAGGGTTATCCCATGCCAGAACGATGATATTACTTTATATTTCTTAAGTCCTAAAGTTATGGCTTAGTAAAATGGAACCAGCGTTCCATGGAATCTTCCATATATAGAGAATATTTCATTACAGCTAGCATGCGCTTGCAGCAATGCGGCTACACGGAGTAATGGAAGCCTTTCGCAGAATAACCAACATCAAATGACAGGGAACGATTATAATGGTACCTTTTACAGATATCTTTTCTTCACAGCGTGTGAAAAACGCTTTATTTCATAGAGATGACTATTTTCTTTGTGTGATGCGCAGATTCATAAAAAAAAATGCAGCATCTTCAGATTTGCTAATAGAACACGTATCCGGTTTCATTATAATACAGAATTTGTGGTTAGTACAGCTGTTCGTGTCCTAACCACATGTTAGCGGTCTCACGGGCTAATGCTTTAATCTTTTCCCAGCACTGAAAGGATTAATAAAAAATCAAAACTTCACAAGCTGAAAACCATTGGGGGTTTAATTTAAATCAAGTGCTGCTTCGGCCCAGCTTCCTCCATGCATCGGCGCGAGCGGAGATTATAGGGCAAAACGTGAGACAATTAGATTTCACTTTTTAAAAAAATTTGCATTTTTTTTTTTTTTTTGCTTTCATTTTGTTTGTTTAGGCTGTTTTTTTCCTGCTCTGGCTCTTCAGGAGCCCAGTCCTTGTTCTTCTCATCCACCCACCGCCCTGTTTACTGGCAGGCTGAGGCGAGTTGGGGGAGATTGTGTGGTGCAGCTATTCCGTGTACTCTCGTGTTCATTACTGCAAGCGTTTATTCTCCACAAAGCAAACCTGTTTCTCCGGATATAGCCTTCCGTTTTTATACAGAATACCAGTGGAGCGAACACCGCAAATATTCCGCTGAAAGAATGCTCGCCACAAAATTAAACAAACATGTATAGACCGTTTATTGTTTTTTTTTTTAAATTAGATGATTTATATAACCCTGTTTAACTCTGAGTTGTTGTTAACTTAGTACGACGTTTTCTTGGTGTGGCTTTATAATCGCAGTATGTTGCGTAATATTCCCTATCTTTTAGAATGGCTTTCTCGTAGGGATATAAAAAAACGTAAATTGTATGGAAGCTGTAGTAAGTTATGAGGGAATACAGTATGCAGAGTTTGGGACCTCGTGGGGTCACTGATGGCTTTTGACCTTGTCAGGTATACAGTGGCGGCAGCCATCTTGTTGCCTAAACCGTCATTTATAAGCCTACAGATCACTGCATGGTTGTTTTGTTCTGCATACGATTCCCCCCACCCTCATAAGATGACACAACTGCCCCTGAGTCTGTGTGAAAGTAACATAGGCCTTCCAGCGCACAGGCTATGAGACCTGGCTGGCCGTTTTCCTTTTGCCCCGCCGCCGGTTTTTGTAGTTGAGAGAGACAGCCGAACGACTTCTGATTAATTCATCAAAATAAATAGATACACATTTCTGCGTATTCACTCTGATTTCCCTCCCTCATTAAAAATGGATGAATCTTGGAGCCTTGTGCACTGACTGATAGCGGCTTCACAGTGTGATTATCCGATGATTATATTAACCGCTTTCCTGCCAGACCCTGCAATGGTGGCTTGCGTAACCCCCGGGCACCCCAAAAAACGAACAGACGAAAAAAAATGAGGCCGTTATATTGTGCCCTACTATGTGAGGTACAATTGTATAACATATAGAATTATATTTATTTAGCAGTATCTTGAGGGGGGTTTGCTTTTTATAATTCAGTTCTTAGTTGTTAGCACTTTAAGTTTTGGTTACCACCGCTGTTTATACACTCTGAAGGGGGGAGTCTCGGCTGCTACAGAAATACCCCCTAGCAACGTTGTCACTACATTTATTATAATCAGCCAGTTTTTACACCCCCATACTTTATTTAGGAGTGGCACCCCTCAACTTCTCCCCCCCCCCCCCCCCCCCCCCGGGCAACTGTGGAGATTAAAATACTCTGTGTATACATTTCAGCTCATTGAGAGGCGTCCCGCATCACTACAGTGCGTGCCCATAATATATTAAGATCATTTATTTATAAAGTGATTACCATTTTCTGTGTTAAATAAAGTGTATCGTGTTTTGTGTGTCAGGGCGGCAGTGTGATGGGAATTGTAAACCCGTCCGCGTTGCGTGAGATGTCAGGCATTGAGTTAGGCCTTAGTAAGGGGGATAAATCTACCTCTTGGAAAAAAAAAATATCTGTACAGGATTTGGGCAGGATTAGACGGCGCTGCGGAGCGTTCGTGGTATACAGCAGAGACCCAGCGGGAGAAGCTTTGATCAATGCATCGGGGGCCTTCTGTCATGAAGGATCCTGGGAAAAGGGTTTTTCGAAATGGATTCAATTTAAATGGTTAAGGCCAAGCCTTTGTGTTCTGTATCTCACAGATGGAATCAATTTTTGCTGTCCTGTATGTTGATTTTTGTTTCTCTTTCTCTTTGTAATGACAATTCTTGAGCGTTATACGGACTAGAAAGGCTTAACGACTGACAAGTAGGCAGCCATCTTTAGGGAGCTTACAGTTCAAAGATCTCTTAAAATCCATCTTATTGGTCAGGATGCTGTAGCCCAAATTGTATTTTGTTTTAATACGTCTGAATGTATCTGACATTTACTGGAAGCCCCTCTTACGGGACAAGTACTAACCTTTGGAGAGAGATAAAGTACCAACCATCCAGCTCCTGTCAGTTTTCAAACACAACCTGTAACATGGCAGTTGCCGGCTCATTGGCTGGTACTTTAACTCTCTCCAAGACTTAGTACATCTCCCCCACAAACTCAGGCAGTACAGTGTGCCTACTCCATACTTTGACAGGAGAGCCGTCAATCTGCCATCGATTATACACAATAAACTAAAATTTGCACGTGCCCAGTAAAAACCTGGCCGCCTGACGTCGCAGCTCTGTTATAAATTCTGTAAAAAGTGATTTACAAATACAGCGAAAAATGTCGTTTAAGGGATAGTGTATCACGAGCGCCGTAACAGCGCACCGCGGTGAATTCACATTACCTCAGAATTGTGCTGCAGGCCGCCCGCCTATCATGGTGAGGAAGTACAGTGAAAGTTGCACGGCCAGAGGGTGTAGCCGTGTGCATTTTGACCCTCTGGCATAAACATGTTTACAGTATTAATAGCTGTGCCCTTGCTGTGATCGTTGAACATCTGGTATGTATTACCATCCAGGCAGAGAAGACCTAGCCTGTGATCCTTCTCCAATCCCTGTGTCAGCTTTTCCTGTTCCTCTGGGCATTCCCTCCTCATCTTTCATGTAAATGCACCAGGCACGGATACTGTGTACAGAGAGACAGTTACTTGCTTTTCACTTTTACAAGCAATATGAGGCACAGACACCAGAATACACAAATGTAATTATGGCTTATTGTGTAAATTAGAAAAATTAATGAAGGCACTTGTGGTCACCATTGGGACGAAAATATTGATGGTTGCAAACATTTGGTTGCGATGGCCATCACTCGGTTGCTTCCATTCAGCAGCGCTTAAGGATGTTTCCTCATCCTCCTTTCCTCTAGTCACGACAAATAGCCCTGCTTGATGCCACACGGACTTTGCGGCCTCTTCATTTGATCCCACAAATGAAGATGAAGTATCATCACTCTTCTCATCCTGCTTCTCCACTAGCTCTCCTCTTGATCCTTTACCCTCACAAATAAGTAAAGCTCTGTCTCTGGTGCTCATCCCTACCGTAACTAACATCTGTAATCTCTCTCTCTCTCTCTACTGGTATTTTTCCTTCACTCTTCAAACATGCAGTGATTACTCCCATTTTGAAAAAACAAAATTCTGACCCTAACTCTCTCTCAAACTACCGCCCTATCTCTCAGCTCCCTTGTCTCTCTAAGTTACTTGAGAGACTTGCCTACACTCGACTCACACACTTTCTTAACTCACACACTTTATTGGACCCACTTCAGTCAGGCTTCCGTTCCCAACACTCCACAGAGACGGCACTGACTAAAGTGGTTAATGATTTGGTCACTACGAAGTCTAAAGGCCACTACACACTACTTATTCTTCTAGATTTATCTGCTGTATTTGACACTGTTGACCACTCTCTTCTCATACAAACACTACAATCCCTAGGTCTTAAAGACACAGCCCTTTCTTGGTTCCTATCGTACCTATGTAATCGCTCCTTCAGTGTTCGCTTCTCTGAATCTACCTCCTCTTCGCTACCTCTTTCAGTTGGAGTACCGCAAGGCTCAGTCTTGGGTCTTCTGCTTTTCTCTATCTATACCTCATCTCTTGGTAAACTAATCATCTCTTTTGGATTTCAGTATCATCTGTACGCAGATGATACTCAGATCTACCTATCCTCCCCTGACTTGTCCCTATCTGTACTGGACCGTGTCACTGAATGCCTTTCTGCCATTTCATCCTGGATGACATCTCGCCACCTCAAACTGAATATTTCAAAGGCAGAGTTAATTATGGGGGTAATTCCAAGTTGATCGCAGCAGGATTTTTTTTTTAGCAGTTGGGCAAAACCATGTGCACTGCAGGGGAGGCAGATGTAACATGTGCAGAGAGAGATAGATTTGGGTGTGGTGTGTTCAATCTGCAATCTAATTTGCAGTGTAAAAATAAAGCAGCCAGTATTTACCCTGCACAGAAATAAAATAACCCACCCAAATCTAACTCTATCTGCACATGTTATACCTGCCTCCCCTGTAGTGCACATGGTTTTGCCCAACTGCTAAAAAAAAAAAATCCTGCTACGATCAACTTGGAATTACCCCCTATATTTCCACCGGCCAATAGTAGGTACCAACCTGATATCGCTATCACAGTTGAAAACGTGACTATCTATCCTACCCCACAAGCTCGCTGCCTAAGTGTCATCCTTGACACTGATCTGTCCTTTGTTCCCCACATTCAATCTGTTTCAAGACCATGTTACATCCATCTAAAAAGCATATCCAAAATACGACCATACACAAGACACTGCTAAAACTCTAATCCACGCTCTCATTATCTCCCGCATTGATTATTGCAATAGTCTCCTGACTGGTCTTCCCAAAACGAGACCCTCACCACTACAATCCATTCTGAATGCAGCGGCAAGGCTAATCTTCCTCGCTAGGCGTTCATCGTCTGCAGATCCGCTCTGTCAGTCCCTCCATTGGTTACCTGTATTCTACCGTATTCAATATAAAATACTTTTACTCACACACAAGGCCATTAACCAAACTACACCAACGTACATCACTTCGCTTATCTCAAAATATCTCCCAGCCCGAACTCTTCGCTCTTCACAAGACCTGCGTCTCTCATCCACACTCATTACTCGCTCCCACTCACGATTGCAGGACTTTCATCGGGCTGCACCCACTCTGTGGAATGCCCTACCACGTACAATAAGACTCTCCTCTAGTCTCCAAACCTTCAAGCGTTCCCTGAAAACTCACCTCTTTAGGCAAGCGTATCAAATTCCAGAACCGCCCACATAACTTTCATAAACCTTCCTATCAAATTGCATCCACTCTGCACAGTCCACACATATCCTCTCATATCTTCTCATTCTTTACTTTCCTTTCCTCTCGAACCCAGTTCATCATTGCTGTATGACCATATCATGCAGCCCACCAAGAACCTTCGCAATCTGGCGGACACCTATGCAATAGATATCACCTATCCTTGTGTATACATGCCTATTTCCCTATAGATTGTAAGCTTGCGAGCAGGGCCCTCCTACCTCTCTGACTGTTTGTTACTACCCAGTTTGTTATATCATTGTTATTTCCAATTGTAAAGCGCAACGGAATTTGCTGCACTATATAAGAAACTGTTAATAAAATAAATAAAATAATAGCCGCACCTAGCGAGTTTTTTTCTTTTGTTAAAAGTTGTCTTATTTGCACCACTAAAGCGACAAAACTGCATTGCAATAGTACACAGAGCACTGGGTCTGCAGTACTTATACTTTTGTGTGCGACAAAGTAGTAAATCTGTGTTTCAAAGGGATGCAGTCAATTTACCGGCTGTCAGGATACCGACGCCAGAATCCCGACCTGGTGAAACAGCGGCGGTTGGAATCCATGCCACCACCCGAGGGGGAATATATAACCCTGTGGCAACCTAAGGTCGCCATAGGGCCCAAAGCATGGCGAGCCCGCGAGGGAGCACGCTGCGCTCGCCGCCGGGTTCCTGACCGCCTGGATATCATATTGATCCTGCAAAAAGCTCATTTATATTCCTCTTACAAAATAATTAGCTTGCATATTATTTGGTTGTAAAGTTTGTTCTACCAGTCTTTAGTTATTTTATTTTCATAGTTTTGTTATGTTTCAGCAGAACTGTATTTTTGCATTTTTAAAATAGTAATGTATAAATAGGAGGAAACTATACTGCAAATTCTATTTCCTGGGGCGATTTGATAATGTATTGTTTTAGGGGGGGATTGAGCTTCTCGTTGTAAACCTAAAGCTATTTTGGTATACCAGTTTGTTAGTAAACTTCGTATTTCCATTCCATCATATGCTGCCTGTGGCTGGAGGGAAGAAGTTCATTCGTGGAGCAAAATTTTCTTTTTTTTATCTCTCCGCTTCCACTCTTGACAGTCACGTTCACGTGGCACCGAAATGCCTTTCTTAGCAATATTTAGGCACTTCTGCTCCCGCCCTACCGCTCGGCCTTCCTGTGACCCACGTTCGGGAGCCGCTTCGGCGATGTGCCGGCAGGAATTGTATTGGAGTTGTACAAACACAAAGCAGCAGCGATAGTTTCCTCCGAGTTCTTATTAGCTTGAATGGTTTGAAAACAGGGAGATTTCCTAGCAGGCCCCTGGCCCTTGCTGCAAATAAACCTGTGATTGAGGGACTCCTTTGACCTGTGCGTGGAGCTGGGTGTGACGGAACATTACCTCCTTATTTGTATAGCTGTAATAATACCACGCATAGTTTTTTTTTTTTTTATATAACTATGTGCTAGAATGTCAGCTCTTTGGGTGGGCAGAGGAGATTTTATTTTTTTCTGTCGTTTGCAAATCATAAAGGCCTAGGAATAATGGGGGTCGATCCGAGTTGATCGCTAGCTGCCGTTCGCAACGCAGCGATCAGGCGAAAAATCTGCATTTTTGCGCATGCGTATGCACCGCAATGCGCACACGCCATGTACGGGTACAAAGTCCTTTGTGGTTTTGCACAGGTTCTAGCGAAGCTTTCAGTTGCACGGCACAACGCAGGAAGATTGACATGAAGTGGGCGTTTCTGGGTGTCAACCCACCGTTTTTAGGGAGTGCTTAGAAAAACGCAGGCGTGTTGGGGAAAACGCAGGCGTGGCTTGGCGGGCGCTGGGCGGGTGTGGGACGTCAAAGCCGTCCCACCATCGTTAGAATCAACGCACACGAAGAGTAACTACAGGGCTGGTCTTGTTTTGCACAAAAATATTTTGCGGGCACTCTGCTGCACAGGCGTTCGCACTTCTGCAAAGCGAAAATACACTCTCAGTGGGCGGCGGCAATGCGTTTGCACGGCTGCTAAAAACTGCTAGCGAGCGATCAACTCGGAATGACCCCCATGATGTACTATAGCTGTACGTCAGCGTGCTGTATTACGGAAATATTAAGCAAATGAAGTAGGGCTGCAGCGCCAAGGATCGCCAGCTGTCTGCTTCTCAGCAGGAGTAAATCAGCAAATTATATTATCAGAGTGAAACGTCTATTAGCATAGTGGATGGGTCTCTAAGAAAAAGTAAATTACATAAGATACAAATAGGCACAGAGAGACTGTGCGTAGGGAAAAAAAGGTAATGTAGTTATAGAACCAGGCGTATATTTGCTTTCCTATTCTAACGTGTGGTAAAGTAACACGTTGCTTAATTGTATAGAAGCAAAAAAGGGGTTTAACTCATAAATTGGTTTCCGCTTCACCAACATTTACAGAAATAACTGTCTTCCCTGACTTAAAAAAGCGAAATGAATAAGAATACGCATTTTAAATGGAACCTACCACAAGATCGCAGAGTCAATTTTCCCATGACCGTATGGGCACAATAACCCTGTTGTATAAAATGTGTGCCCGTTGAAGTGCCCTGTGAGGAAATCGTCCCACATTCCACTCTAAGGTGTCGCCTCGGATGCCACACAATGAAATATAGTTTGAACGGTTTGAAATAAACATTTGTTTTGCTTGTGCTTTGTGTAGCCAGCTTTATGTCACAACCCTGTTGCGGACGACTCTTGCATCTGTTTGTAGAAAGGGCAGCGTTTGGGTTATGTCATGTGGGGTTAGACTTTGCCAAACTGTGTTTGCCCGTGGTTGTGTACATATGGTGTGTATGGAGATGTTGGGCACACATCTGGATGGAGATGTTGGGCACACATCTGGTTGGAGGCTAGCTGAATAGGTGCATGAATGCCAGGCTTGACAGTGAAGCTACTGCAGGCGGCCATTTTGTGAGGTAAACTAATCTCCGTGAGATTGCAGACACATCGGCCAAGTACCCCTTTTATTGTGTTTTCGCTTTCAAAATAGGCCAGGAGAAATTTTGAAGTACAAAAATTGGGGTCGATGACGGACTAGCAGTTGGATGACAATAATTTTGTTTTAATTTTTAGGTTTCGATTTTGAGCACTTTGTTTTGCACTTTACTTGTTTCTCTTTGAGCAAAGCTCTTCTGTCGCCCGGTGTAACACTGCGATAGTCCCGTTTTCAGAGTGGATCTGTGTGTAATTGCAGGTTTTTTGGTTAAGTGGCTTCTGCTGCGTTAAACTTGACGAAACTCTCACCTCTACCTCATCTTCCCCAGATAAACACACACAACAGTCAACACCACTAATCTTCTGCTATTTTCTCATTTGAATGGGATCTGGAGGCTTGATTAAGTGTGCAGCGAGAGTAAAATTGGGGGTTAGGACTGAGACGGGCACTTAACAGTTTAATAGCATGGATTTAAAGAAAAAGCGTCTTTCACTCCGGTGCGAGTATAGAGTTGCGAGCGCTTACTCTGAATCACTTGCCTATTATTCCCAGTCTTGTAATGTTGGCGCGTAACAAAGCATCATTCTCCGAACCCTTTCTGATTATAATGCCTTTTCCTCCAGGAGAGTAATTGGATATAGCGCCATTGCCATTTACCAAGTGATGAAGGAGACGCAGTAAAGCTTATTTCAGGTAGGCATCTCATCATTCAGCCACCTCTCCTCGGCTTCTTTCCCGCTCTGTGTAGCAGAAAAGACATTGTTACTCTATAGGGGTGGGAGCGGAGATTTCGGCACGCTGGGGATCATTACAGGATAAGGAAATGTATAGTTTAATTAGCCTCTTGTGTTGTGTGAAAGCGGTGGTGATGTTTGACGAGAGATTGTGCATTAGACTGGTTGCGTAGCGCCAGTTTTGTTCCTTGCGGTTGCCAGGCCAATTTTAAAAATGGCTTGGGGCCTACTGGTTGCGCCCGTGAGATTCCCACATACGTGGGGTGATAGGGGTGACCTGCCGTTATTCCAGGGGCATTTACCTGCATGGGCCATAATGATCCTGTCAGATTATTAGCGGGCTATGGAAACTTTTCTCGTATTTGCCAGCATTTTAGATATTGATTGGTGTTGTAAATGTGTGCATTGAAGAGCTTTAAGCATAAAGGTATCTCTAAACCCCCATCCTATCTATACACTATTCCACATCGTGCTGTACGCTCTAATAGGGCAGGGACAGAAGTGAATGACGTATATTCTCTGTACAGTGCTGCGTACATTAGTGGCGCTATATAAATAAACGATAATACTGTAATTCCCGTTCCTCCTCTGTTGTCAATCTAGCGTAGGCTTTGACCCCGTCAGCTGAGAGGGCATGCTGAAAGTTGTAGTTCCACCACAACCACAGGCAAAATTTCTTACCTATTTTGGTATGTATATTTTTGGGTTAAAGTCTAACATACAAGTTTAATTCAATATGAAATGTTGTCCTTCAATAGTCACAAATGTACGCCGTTCCATGCCGGAATACAGCAAAAATACCTGTCGCTTTATAAATCTGTGTTTATGTAACTAAGTGCAAACTCGCGTAGCAACCTCTGCAGGCTCTTGGTACCGCCTTACAGACCGGAAATAAAGGGACTATAGGAACAATTACTTTCTGTGTCTTGTTAGATATGTATTACATGCATTTAGCTGTGAGCTCTGTTACTAAGTTCAGCTTGCATCTTTACGCATTACATGGCATTAATGTTTTGGCTCTTTTTCCGCCTTCTGTGCTTTTCAGCATCGCATTTGTGTAATCAGGCCGTGTGGAATACATTTCTCTGTCCTGGCTATAGATGCAGTGCAGTAGTAACCGATGCAGAGTGTAAAGCGGAGTCCTGTTATATTCCAGGGCAACAAGACAACTCTGTCAATGATATAAATGCATGACTGAAATGCACAAAAAAGCCAAAAAGAGTTGTATTTCGTGTTGGGGTGTTTGGGAGGAGAGTGGGTGGGGCACAGATGGGTGTACCAAGCAATGCATTAAAGTCATCTGAAGGTGTGACGTTCCTTCAGTTGCTCTGTAGCTTGCCATCTTATAATCCGTATGGACCCTTCAATGCTGCGAACTGCTTGTCACATGACTCCAGGACTGCTGCGGCCATTGGAAATGAATCGGGAGCCCTGTCGCCTTCGGAGACCCATCCTCTTGACTTGTGAAAGTCATATAGATGTTGTAATATGGTATAAATCCCAGAGGGTTTGTTCTGAGGAATGGGAAAGCATGTTAAGATATTGCTAGCACAGCTGTATGCTGTACACAAGCAGCTTTTGTTCCCGTCTAGCTGGCGCAGCCCCTTCCTCGGTCGTAACCCATAATCTCCCTGGGGGCCTGACTCGGAATCGTTAAGTGCTCAGCCCTTTTAATAATCCTAGTGGTTTTTATTTATTTATTTTAAACGTCAGTCTGGTTTGTTAAGTTGCTGAGGAAACGGTTACGTGACTAGCAGTAGCCAGCGTTGTCATCACTGACTAATGGAACCTACACTGACACTCACCCCAAACCGTTCCTATACCACGTGGAAGCTGCGGGTGTACACCCAGCTGTTGTGCCACCTGTATCACAGGGCGCAGAGAATCTTAGGGAACATCGTTAGCAAGAGTATGAGTTTTGTGAGTATTTCACGGAGGATGCGCTTGGGGGGGTGTGGTATGAAAAGATGACATTCACTATGTTGAGGCTGACATGTCGGCATGTCAGTAATGCAGATTTACATTCAGTTTGACTGTAAGGCATATTCTATTCTTAACCTCAAACTCGTCTGCCAACATTTTGGCTGCCGACATTCTGACAACGTAGACACCTGTGAGTGTTGTGTTAATGTCGGCATTCTGTCTATGTTGTTGACATTCTGAATGTCGATTTTACGACTGCGTACCGGCTCAGGGACGACTTGTAGAACCCGTTAGGTCATGGATAGTGGTCGCATTGGTAAGAGGTCAGACCAGACCTGGCTCTCCCTTCTGTGCACTGGCTTGCGGCTCTCCCTTAATGCCAATGGTAAGGGATTTAGGGGGGCATGTACTAAGCACTGATAAAAGTAGAGAAGTTGCCCATGGCAACCAATCAGCTGCTCTGTATACTTTTATTGTATGCAAATTCTAAATGTTACGTCAATGCTGATTGGTTTCCATGGGCAACTTCTCCACAGGCTCACTTCTCCACTTTTATCACTGCTTAGTACATGTCCCCCGCAGTTCTGATTATTAATTGATCCAAGTCGCTGACTTGTCATGACTCCTGGCTCTGCTTCCTTAGCAATTTAAAAAGCACACTTACCCTTGTTTCCTTGAATTGGGGTGTCGCCTATTTAATTTACACCAGTTGTCAGTTTAGGGGTGTTAGGGGATCTCTACCCTATAAAGCTCCATTGTGCGGCTTCTAAAGCTAGAAAACAATAGGATATTTATGCCTATGATTATACGCTGTATGGTGGACACATTCGTTCTTCCAGCTGCAGTTTGGAAATGGTGTTCTGCTGAGTGTCTGAAGAACCGTTTGCCTCATTACAAATGTACAGTGGCTGTACAAGTCTATAACTCACACTGTTAGTAGGTAGGCAGAGAATGCATCGTGGGCCTTTTTTCTTTCCCCAGCTGTCTTGTGCGCGCAAGGGATGCTCAGCTAAAGAGAGGTGAGCGCAGCTTCACCCCGTCCTAGGGTTTGATGCATTGTCTGCTTCCTGGCTCCCATCTGCTGTGCGCTCGGCACAATGCGGGCAGGTGAGGGAAAACAGGGCTTCCAGCCTGGCTGTGGAGAAAAGAAATGAGTCTGGAAGGCATTGACAAACCGCGAGGAATGTTCTGTGCTGTTTCTTCCCGGCAGCTTCAGGTGCTCGGCGCAGCGGAGGGGGCTCACTTCACAGGCCCATACATCATCCTGCTGCACAAAGCACCTCCATCAGCTCATCCCAGATGCAGAGGGCATCTTCCGCGTGAGTAGCTGCAAGATAATTAGCCCGGAAATGGTGCTCTCCATTAACCCGTTCTTTCCTTCTCTCGTTTGGTTCATTAATGCTGTAAGCAGAACCTCAACCATCTGCTGCCTTCATCAGGGCCTAGGTAACTGCAGCTATTGGGCATGTCATCTGGCCCTTTTCTGCAGTGATGTCTTAGCACTGTAGGATCCTGGTTGGAGAAGGCCTCGACCAGGAGAACCTTTCTTGTTCTGGGTTCAGACATCATGGTGGAGACTGGCCAACAGAGGTCACCACACTAATTACCCTTCAGACATGGGCAAATAGAGGTCCATCCGGCGTGTACAGTACCCTGATTTCTAGTAGACCGCACCCCCTTCCCCCTGCCCATATCCATCCTAGGTCTTACTTTTGCGAAATGTAGTCTCCTGACGCCTCCAGAATAACATTATAAGTTCCTCCTTGTATCTGTTTCTCTTTATGTCCAAAAAGAAAAATAAGGTTTATGGCGTGAGTAATCCCTAGGTGATGGAGGAGATCCCCCACTAAGGCTCTTGTGTGGGAGGGTAAAGAGCAACATAAGCCCCATTAAATATACATGGGTGAAGGTTAGAAAGTGCCCCGGTGACAGGTTTTCCTTACCACATCACAGACAACCACACTAGTACTTGACAACAAAGGGTACATTATAATTTAATGCTCTGTAAACCACTGGACGGGTGTGGGAAATTCTGTACAACCTTCAACGTGACACTTATGCGTGGGCAGTCCTGTGTGGCGGAGCTGAGGAATGTTCTTGGTAGAATGTGTGTGGTCTTCAGCCCTAGCTGGAGAAGTCAACATATAAAAAAAATCATGTGTCTGTGTATATATGTGTCTATAGTTGTATAAATATATATATATATATATATATATATATATATATGTATACGTGTATGTATAGCATATTTATAAAGGTTGTCTTTCATACATTAAAACAGTTTTTCCGGTAACTAAAGCCAGTCGTGCCACCAACTTTTGTGTTCAAGCTAGGCAAGATGAAGGGGCGTTTGGAAGAAGATTCTTTATTGACCGATAGGCAGCCATGTTCTGCACATATATGATAGATGAGTCATATTGATTACTCGTAGAGACTGCAGACTTTCCTCTATAGTGCACATGGGAAATGAATAGTACTGTATGCTTAGGGTGGTTTGAGGCCGCTTTTAGTTTCCCATCAGTGTTCGTTAAAACGCACGGACAAGCGGACCTCTACAACAGTGGTTCCTAAACTCCGTCCTCAGGACCCCAAATAGTAAATGTTTTCCAGGTCACCTAGCAGGTGCACATGTGTACTCATTACTCACGGACACACAGATCCACAGATGGAGCTAATTATTTCACCTGCGATTCTGTGCGGAGACCTGGAAAACATGACCTTTTAGGGGGTCCTTGTGGATCGCATTGGGGAACCACTGCTCTACAAGGATGACCTTTGTTTTCATTTTAAACCGAGCTTTCATGTAATGGACATAAATTTTAAAAAATTGTATTAAGTAAAGTGTTGCTACATCTCTATATTTTTAGGTTTACTTTAAGACAAATAAATATATGAGAGTGTGGGGTGCACACAGGGGGGGGCAAATGCAGTATCCTGCCTTTTAAACGATTGCCCCTTTAAAGCAACGGGCAGACGGCTGCATTACCCCATAGCCTGATTTCTTACATAGTTTTGTAGTGAAATAAGAAAACTCATTGCCTGAGATATCTAACATCAAATAAAGGGGTACACATTATCCAGTTTTTTTTATTTTGCTTTGATCATCTTTTAACTTGGAGGAACGTCTGTCCTTGTGCAGTTCTCAGACGGCAGCAGGGCCCTAATTTACTGCTGACCCTACTCTGGTCGTTAAGGCTGCCCGTGATTTTTCTTTTTCCTCCTAGCTGTTTTTATTAGCCCTAATTCACTGGGGCTCTGAGCTCAATTCCAGGAACCGGAGGCTTCGATAAATCAGGTGACAAACGTGCTCCATCACAGCCGCAAGCGAAAAAGCAGTAAGCCTGGGACATGGGCATAAAAAATGTATTTCCCCATAATGTCTCTGGCCGCTGCCGTCCAGCTACCACCTAGTGGTAATTAAAGGATGAAATCACTCCAAAACAATGTATAAAATAACAACGTTTACAACTTAGCAGTAAAAGTAATTGTAACTTGCTGCCCTAAACCAAGAGCGGAATGAACAGAAGCGGCCTCCATGGGAGCGGAGTAATAGACTGCGGGAGTCCCAGCCAAACGGGCCTTTTTGGATTTGTTGTGAGAAGCTGATCATAGTTCAGCTATTTGTGTGTCACATTTTTCTTAATGTTTTGTGTTGTGGCCAAATAAGTTAAATTTTTAATGTTTTTACTGACATAGGTGCGTCTGATTCTAAAACTTATGTAGGAATAATTGTATTACACAGGCTATAGGAGTGTCCACTCAGGTGGGAGGAGTCGTACTACACAGGTTATAATAGTGTCCACTCAGGTGGGAGGGGTTGTACTACATAGGTTATAGGAGTGTCCACTCGTGGGAGGAATCATACTACATAGATTATAGGAGTTTCCACTCGGGTGGGAGGAATCATACTACACAGGCTATAGGAGTGGAGTAACCAGAAGACGTGGAAGCCTGAGCGGAGTGACCAGATTACATGGAGGCCTGGAGCACGAGCAGAGTGACTAGATGATATGGAGGCCTGGAGCACAGGTGGAGTGACCAGATGACATGGAGGCATAGAGCATGGGTAGAGTGACCAGATGACATGGAGGCATAGAGCATGGGTAGAGTGACCAGATGACATGGAGGCATAGAGCATGGGTAGAGTGACCAGATGACATGGAGGCATAGAGCATGGGTAGAGTGACCAGATGACATGGAGGCATAGAGCATGGGTAGAGTGACCAGATGACATGGAGGCATAGAGCATGGGTAGAGTGACCAGATGACATGGAGGCATAGAGCATGGGTAGAGTGACCAGATAACATGAAGGCATAGAGCATGGGTAGAGTGACCAGATGACATGGAGGCCTAGAGCATGGGTAGAGTGACCAGATGACATGGAGGCCTGGAGCACGAGCAGAGTGACTAGATGATATGGAGGCCTAGAGCACAGGTGGAGTGACCAGATGACATGGAGGCATAGAGCATGGGTAGAGTGACCAGATGACATGGAGGCATAGAGCATGGGTAGAGTGACCAGATGACATGGAGGCATAGAGCATGGGTAGAGTGACCAGATGACATGGAGGCATAGAGCATGGGTAGAGTGACCAGATGACATGGAGGCATAGAGCACAGGTGGAGTGACCAGATGACATGGAGGCCTAGAGCACAGGTGGAGTGACCAGATGACATGGAGGCATAGAGCATGGGTAGAGTGACCAGATGACATGGAGGCATAGAACATGGGTAGAGTGACCAGATGACATGGAGGCATAGAGCATGGGTAGAGTGACCAGATGACATGTAGTGGAGGGATCAGTATGCAATACCTCCAATCAAAATCCCGACACCAATTGGCCGATGATCAAAATCCCGACATGGACAAAATACCGACATTTAAAATACCGACAAGGTCAAAATACCGACATGTAAAATGCCGACAGGTCAAAATACCGACATGGATTTTTTTGTTTGTTTTTTGTGTGTATGTCGACATAAGTCAACATGGACACCATATAAAGTGTACCGCATCCCCTCGCATGGCTCGCTGCGCTCGCCATGCTTCGGGCACACTATTATATTCCCCCTCCAGGTCCACTGGGATGGTAAATTATGAACAAGTCGGTTTCCATGAAAAAAAACATGAAAAACTCATGTCGGTATTTTGACCTTGTCGGTATTTTACATGTCGATATTTTGACCTTGTCGGTATTTTGTCCATGTCGGGATTTTGACCTTGTCGGTATTTTGTCCATGTCGGTATTTTGACCTTGTCGGTATTTTGACCATCGGTCAATTGGTGTCGGGATTTTGAACGTCGGTATTTTGATTGGAGGTAAACTGACTGCATCCTGTAGTGGATGACCAGCTGAGCACGGGTGGAGTGACCAGGAGGCGTGAAGGCCTAGAGAGCAAGCTAAGTGACCAGATGACATGTAGGTCTTGGAGCACGGGCAGAGTGACTAGATGGCATGGAGGCCTAGAGCACGGGCAGTGTATGGATGATAGGTCGACCACTATTGGTTGACATGCATTAGGTGGACATGGACAACATGTCAAAAGGTCAACATGGCAATGTTCGACACAGGGAAATGTTGACATGAGTTTTTTTACAATTTGTTTTCATTTTCAACTTTTTCATACTTTACCATCCATTTGGGCTACAATCAGGAATAGTAACCTGCGCAAAGCACCTTGCCCAAGGGGGCGTACTGCACTAATTGGGGTTCCCAGTCTTTTTATGGAGAAAACGAAAAAAAGAAGAAAAAAAAGACGTTGTGACGACCTCTTCCTGTGTCAACCTATTCAGTGTTGACCTTTTACCATGCTGACCTTGTTCATGTTGGCGTTTTGTAGTCAACCTAGACACTGTCAACCTTTTTCAGGTCACCCAGCACGGGCGGCATGACCAGAAGACATGGAGGCCTGTCCCTGAGTTGGACAGGCAGACCTCTGTAATGCTGACTGGAATTACAGGAGTGTGTGACAATGATTTAACGCTTGTAGCTCATTTAATATGTTGATGTGGAGTTTGCTGGGAGTGTGGACTTTCAGTGACTTAAAAAATTAAAATAAATGTACGTAAAATAAAATACGCCCTTGTTCTTGCCACTTGGAGAGCAAGGTGTTTGGGGAGACCAGAGAGTTCTGGCAGTATGACGACGGGCTGGGAACAGGTGCAGATGATGACGGCATGTAGCGTAACAATGTCCTCCTATGCATGAAGAGAGTGTTCTGTGTGACTGTGACATAGCAGAGGAGAAGCCAGTTGTGTCAGTGACACGAGAACTTCTGCTCCTGCACACTTGGCGGTCTGGACATGGCACCTGTCTGCAGGGAACAGTTGGCTGAGCATGTGCTGCCAGTTGTACTTAATTATCGTTTGAGCTTGATGTCCCCTCTTGTGGAGGCTTAGCCCTGTTTCTGAGTGCCCCTTTGTCAGATCACAATGAAGGCTGTGCATTTCCTTAGCTGGGTCTCTACCGGCGTCAGCATGTGTGTGCGGTTGTGATGTAGTCTGTAAAATGATAAAATGGCAGCTGCTGAGCCAACCTGAAAAGAAGACCTGCTAGTGAACAATCTAGGAAAGGATGAGGGTTAAAAATGTTGCACTCGAAGAACTATACAAACCCCCCGTTTTATTCTTTTCCAAGGCATCCTTGAATATTTGAGGCAGTACTTTAAACAAACATGGCTGCTCCTCGGTGACTCCGTGCATGTTGGTAGTTGATGTAATTAAAGTATAAAAGTCGCCTTTTGTAGCAAGAGAGGTGCTTTGTCATCTGCCACAGAGTCCCATGGTGTGCGTTCCGCAGTGTTGTATTCTCGGCAGTAAGGTCACAGAAGGAAGAGGAAAGCATGAATTATTAGTGGTTTGGGAAAGCCGGCCATTCCGGAGTCCCAAGTGCTCCAACCTTTGTGGGTTGTACAGGAGCTGCATTGCTTCGTACGCGATGGTTTCGCTGCTCCGTCCCAGTAATTAAGGCACGGTACAATCCAATATGACTCAACAGCAGTAGAGCAATGGCAGGAGGAGAGCGCATATGAGCGATGGGGACTGCGAGCCGTCTAGAGATGAAGTGCGGAGATTTTGGCTGCAGGTTAGATGAGAGAAGTTGGAGTTCTGACCTCCTTTATCTGTTGTGCGGACCGTAAAGCTGCAGTCATCCATCTGCGCTGCACTTGTCCAGCTGCAGCTCGCCTGTTTGCTCCTCCCGTCAGCGCATTATGCAAGCTTTCCGCCAGGCTGCATCCTTACTAAAGTGCAAGCTTTTGACCCTGTAGTTTTGCATTGTCCTTGGTTTGTGTGTTAAAAACATCCGCCAAAATGGCATCATTAACGTTTCTCCCCCCACCCCATCAACGCTAATGATTATACTGACCGGCTTCAGTATTTTATTTGAGTTTGCAATACCCCACCCTCTGTGCCGAACATCTGGTAGATTTGTGCCAATGTTTTTCACTAATGACACTTAGTAGACTCTTCAAATGGCAAAATTATTTTAACTCAATTAAGGACAATTTTTAAGGGGTGTTGCCGGCAAGTCGTCTTCTGGGCGTCTTCATCCTTAGGCGGTGATTCAGTACTCTGAAAGTTACTCCTGGAACATTAGTGGAGGCATTATGCAGCGATGTATCTTCACTCCGTTTTCCTAACACCCAATAGACGTGCTCAAGGAAATAAGCGAGGATTCCTCACCGTAGTAACGGTAAGTAACAATTTGCGCAGACGGACGTCATGGCAGCAGATTGCAGAGAATTGAATCGCCCTCTTGATATTATTGATATCCTTTAAAATGGCTGTGGGTCCTGGTTCTGAATCTAGAAGAGGCTTGTTACAGCCCTTGAGCTGCTTTGGGAAAATGCCAAAATGGGTGAAGGTCTTTTTTTTAAAAGACTATCAATATTTATTTTGCCATTTGCTAACCAGGCCCTTCGGTGCAGAAGAGCATGCAATCACATTTCTGCAATTCAGAAAGCAATTCGTGTCCCCAACTTTTTAACTTGCATAATTATTTGCAGTGTTTATCATTTTCAAGAGCGCTTAAGTCCATCGTTGGTAAAATAACAGTTTTTATTTATATGTTTTTTTGTCCAAAAGGCTTGCGTTCTATCTTTGACAGCTAAAATGCATTAGAGGTTCTGGTGCGCAAGGGTTAACCAAGTTTATTTGATTTGACACTTGCAGGCAAGTGAGAGGGAAAAAGGGAGCAAAAAAACAGTTGTTTTAATCTAATTTCCAGACAAACAATAGTCCAGGGACAATGTTAAATTCATGAAACTGATGAAATTTAATGAGGTGATTTGTGTATGGCAGCATGTTCTGCAGAACAGAGCCGCGGTGCCAATAACCTGCCCAGAGAGCACTGGGGAAAGCCCTGTCACCTCACCCCACTGCACCCCGGGCCGCAGTCTGCCAGCAGAGGTCCCGAGGGGTTGGTTGCCTCTGTCTGGTGGACGCTGATGGACAGCCGGACTGGGGGAACCTTGTTGTCAGGGAAACCTGCGGCCGACTGGGTATTCTGCCTGCTCTAGAACATAATGCTGCAGTATGTAACCCTGGTAATGGATCTCGCTTTCAGGCCTGGCCATTTCCAAAGCAAAGGCTGTGTCTAGCGGATTTCGGAAGGAGCTGTAAATTGATTAGTTGAAGGAAATGCATAATTGTAAATGAGAGAAAAGGAGACATTCTCAAAAATGCTATATAAGAGGCTTGTGACTCTGATCCCAGCGATAGAGACTAATCACAGTATGTGCATATAAGCACCGCCATTGTAGGAATGGCAACCTGTGTATATGTCCTATACAATGGCACCCTGTGCCCATGCCATGCCCTGAGATAAATTGTCCCAAATAATGATGGTGTCAATGATTTTTCTAGATGCCTCTTTTGTGTCGGGCATCTGTGATGTCCCTGCTTCCTGGTGGGTATGGTAGCCGACAAAATGGCTGCCCGCACTGTGTGTAGTGTTGTGGTACCCCTTAGTAATTCCTTGTGTTTTTGTCATTTAAATTGAATCCTTAATGGAGTATGTGTCCTGAATAATTTCATGAAAGATCTGTAATAAGTCCTGTGTCATCCGTCGTCTGAAGGCTGACTCCATAAATACTGTTTTACAGCCGGCAACATTTATTTATTTTTTTCCAGTCATGATTTTTTTTTCTTTTTTACAATATATGCAAATTAAATGAGCTTGGTGGATTTGTCAGGCGCTGTATTAAAATACTATATTAAAAAGAGGGCTGCAGAACATCCTTTCTATATGAGCACTTATGATAAGATGTCAGATGGAATGGGGATTATGATTGATGATGGATTTAGCATGTCTTCTATGTGCAGGGTAATTGAAGAACCGGATAGTCTCACGGAATGTTCCGCTCACTCCTACCGTCGAGCAGCAAAGCTTAAGGAACAAATTAACATCACCTCCGCTAATAGAGGATGCGTCGAGTTTGTTGGTAGAGATTGAAATAAGCTCTTTCCCTGTAAGGCGCTCAGTGTTAGCGGAGGGTTTAACAGGATGTGCTGGACAATTCCTACATTATTAATGATGCACAAACCTAACCGTTTCCCCCCGCGTCGGCGGCAGGCGTGAGATTCCCCAACTTGCTGACAGTTTAAGTTGGAAAGAACGTTAACGTTTTCCTCCGTTTCTGTTACTGTGGTTATGAGGCTATGGTTTCTATTTTATAATACGTATGTTCACTTATTCAATTAGATTCACCCCCACGGTTATCTGTTACACCCACTAAATGCCTGTGTATCTAGTTGGCAGGACTTCTAAAAACACAAAAGCCAAAGCTTTTTGTAATTGCCGTTTTATTCTTCTTTCATTCCTGAAATCCCGATTTTGGCAGCCATTTTTTTTTTTTTACTGCATGCTTGATCTGTGGCTTACACTGTATATAAAATATATATTTTAAAATATAATAATACACTCTCAAGGCATGGATGTGGGTTTATTTGCAAAACCCAGACTTAACAATTTGCCTGATCACGCCATCTTTGGGGTACAGTTGCGCCCACCTCAATATCTGTATTGCCCCTTTCGAAGTTTTCTAATAAATATGAAAATCGGGGTGTCCAAAAATGTTGTGTGTGCAATCAGCCCACCAGTGTCACTACACGTGTAAGTCACGGTTGCACTTTAAATACATTTAAAATCCTCCAAATTCAATCTATAGTGTTTTATTGCGGGAACGTCTTCTATGACGACTCCTATCCTACGTGTTCTATGTACGGTCGTCTCTACGGACCCTGTTGTGAACTTGGAGTAACAGCTTGTGCTACATGGTAACGCTCCTGTGTGTGTGTCTCTATGCCTCCTGCGGGACCTATTATCACCATTAACGGTTTAAAAGGCCAACGAGGTCTCGGAATATTCCTGCAGGGTTTATGGAATGTGCGCAAGGTGCTTTAGAATCCTTATGTGGATTATTTTTGTCTGCCAGCTTTTACAGCGTGGATGTAAATGGAGTGGTGTGCCGCTTGTACCCTGTTACCCTTTCCTGAGAATATCATTATTCCAGCTGAACAACGCTGCACTTTAGAGGAGTGTGTGTAGAATTCTGTAGGCCCAGAGTACAGTCTGCTCCCCTGACCGTATTGCTGAGCTGGTGAAAACCTTATACGTCCTGGGCCACTGTGCGTAGCCTTCCAGCTGTCAGGTTATTGATCCACTTATGAACCATGTTCCACAATTTTTAAAAGGCCAGCTTTATTGCAATCTACAGGGGCAATTGACGTACGTGTGGGATTAAAATATAGGTGACACATTCGCAGCCTGTGTAAATTAATCCTGGGAAATGGAATATTACTTTGCACGTGACTGCTGCAGAGTTTAGAAGAAAAGTGCTTTTATTTCCAGATGCAAATAAATTATGTTCAAATTAACTACAGTATACGTATTAGTGATTATGGCAATATCCACAAGCATATGCAGTTGAGCTGATATTTTCCAAATAGCGAAGTGTGGTGCAAAGCTGATTTAAGTGCACCAACATACCGTAGAAGTGGTTGATATCGGTGAGGTTCAGCGGAGGCAGCCATTTTGTGTCCTTCATCCATGTTCATGACCTTATTTCGACCATTTAAGTAGTAACTCGTTGCAATCACTATAATTGGACCAGTTATCATGAGAATGTATATCCAAGCATTAGTGACATCACTGAGGCACGTTGTAGCTCGCTCCTCAGTGAAGTTACTAGTTCCTGGTGAGTTTATTTCCTGAATTCTCATTATTATTATTTGTCCAGGCAGCTAAATAGCGGTCTGAACTGTATTGGCGACGGGTACAGTTTAATGACCGCTCTTCCTGAGGTAAATGCCCGGTTTATTGATGCTAATAATTATTTTCTACTTGGTGATTCAGTTTTATTGCTCCTGCCATACTGAAGACGTGGGCTTTGTCAGTAGGTTGCGGGGAGAGATACAGGGAGAGACGTGGTCTTGGAAAACAGACTGAGATTTCTTCTCTCTGTTCCATGGTCTCATCTGCCAATGCACTCGAGTGTTTAATTAGGGGAAGGAAGATATGCCAGGCAGACCCAGTATGGGGAACGTTGGCACGCCTTCCCTTGGCACATGTGGAAATATAATTTTCTGTCAACAGAAAAACAACTGTTTACATTGGTTGAGGATGATGAGGGCTGACAGGTTTACCGCCTGATTTATGAAATGTGGATATACATCTATACATAACCCAGAGGGCTGTATTGGTCATGTAGTGCGTTTTGGCAGTGACGAGTGTAATGATTGGATAGATTGAGTTAAATAACCATTTGTCAGCTGTCCTAGATCTTATTGATATTGTGCGTTCAGCTTCCTTCTGGCTAATGAGTTATCTGACTATACTGGAATGAGCTATTGTTACCAGCTAGCCATAATTTCAAGGGACGGCCTGAGGTTTCACAGCCTTGTCCCCCCCGTATTATATTACCGGCCAGTGCACAGGACAAGACGTCTTTTTATTTTGTGCTGTGTGTGAATGTTATGAGCTGTGTAAGTGTTTAAAAAGAGATTTCGGAGGCTGAGCAGCAAATCGTGCATCGAGATTACGGTAAAAAATTGTAATGACCAGAGCCACATCGTGCCTCGTACCTCACGGATGATATTTATTCATTGTAACTTGATACAGATGTGTTCTCACTTACTGGCTGTCTGTACTGAGTGAGAAAAAATATATATATATATATATATATATATATATATTACAATTGGCGTCTATGTTGGTGCACTTATTAACATTGGTAGGAATAATTTGTAAAAAAGCGTTGCCACACGATTCCTGGCCTTAGTACATACTGGAATACATTTTTACACCACAGGCGGTTAAACATAATATAAAAATCAGGAACAGTACTTTACATTCTTGTGGTCCCAATGAAAAAATGCAAATGCCCAACCCAGATTTGTATTGATGAATCTATGAATTTTTAAGCGTATCCTCTGGTTTGCTGCCAGTTGGTCACCGGCCTGGGAACTGCAGTGTATTATGTGACGCGTTTCACATTTCCCGGCTGCAGCAATATATCTGGAGCATAGAACCTTTTTCTCCTCCAGGCTTTCCTGCTGAAATCCGTCTTCAATACATCATCTCGCTCTGTGGTGGCTGTGGCTGGGAGCTCAGCACCTGTCTGAGAGGCGCAGGGCTAGAATTGCCTCATGCAGCAGAGCTTTATCAGCTGTGCCTCCATCCAGGCTTATATTTCATTCTTAAAACCTTCACTTTTCAGTCTCGGTGCTCTTAATAGCGATGTCAGCATTTGCTGCTCTTCCAGGCATAAACTGTCTCTAATACTATTGCAGATCCACTGCGTCGGTTGTTGCAGAGAGACTGCAATCACTGCTATGCTTGGGTGTTATGTACTCATGCTTATCTTTATTATTGATTTAGTTTTATATGTGCTTTGGTATAGTTGGCTGTTGGGTGATGACGTTAATCCAAACACTTTTTGGTAGTCACACAAAGTTCCAGTTAACAGGTCACCTTCTCTGGAATAGTCCTCAGCCTGCACAATGGCTGCTGTGCCTCATGCCTCAGTCACAATACAGCTTCCTAGGCATATGCTGTATTTTGGCCCATCAAGTCGCCGCAACACCTGTCTGTAGGCAACTTGTCTATTTCATTGCCAAGTCTTCAGGTGCACCAACGGGCAACTCCTAGGAGTGATTCTTAGTACATTTGTTTAATGTACATAGTTTATTCATGTGAAGACCGATTTTACTGTACTAGGCCCTAGAAGATGTTAGAGCGTAGTCTCGCGCTTTTAAGCTGCATGCACGCTGGCGTGTTGCGTTAAATGCAGTTTACACCGCACGTAATCTGACATACAGCGGTAACAGGTCCTTACGGGCAGGAGAGTGAAGAAGCGGTCCGTTGGAACCGATTTATTCTTTTGCAAGCACAAATGCTACTCCGGATGGAGTAATTGTACCATTCACATACCCTTTACTTACTTTTTCTACTGTTAAAAAGTGGCCTTTAGTAAAATCTTTTCTCTGACGTCCTAGTGGATGCTGGGAACTCCGTAAGGACCATGGGGAATAGCGGCTCCGCAGGAGACTGGGCACAAAAGTAAAGCTTTAGGACTACCTGGTGTGCACTGGCTCCTCCCCCTATGACCCTCCTCCAAGCCTCAGTTAGATTTTTGTGCCCGGCCGAGAAGGGTGCACACTAGGGGCTCTCCTGAGCTTCTTAGTGAAAGTTTAGTTTTAGGTTTTTTATTTTCAGTGAGACCTGCTGGCAACAGGCTCACTGCATCGAGGGACTAAGGGGAGAAGAAGTGAACTCACCTGCGTGCAGAGTGGATTGGGCTTCTTAGGCTACTGGACATTAGCTCCAGAGGGACGATCACAGGCCCAGCCATGGATGGGTCCCGGAGCCGCGCCGCCGGCCCCCTTACAGAGCCAGAAGCAAGAAGAGGTCCGGAAAAATCGGCGGCAGAAGACATCCTGTCTTCACCAAGGTAGCGCACAGCACTGCAGCTGTGCGCCATTGCTCCTCAGCACACTTCACATTTCGGTCACTGAGGGTGCAGGGCGCTAGGGGGGGGCGCCCTGAGCAGCAATAAAACACCTTGGCTGGCAAAAATACATCACATATAGCCCCAGGGCTATATGGATGAATTTTAACCCCTGCCAGATTCCACAGAAAAACGGGAGAAAAGGCCGCCGACAAAGGGGCGGAGCCTATCTCCTCAGCACACTGGCGCCATTTTCTCTAACAGCTCCTTTGGAGGGAAGCTCCCTGGCTCTCCCCTGCAGTTACTACACTACAGAAAGGGGTTAAAAAAGAGAGGGGGGCACTAATTAGGCGCAGTATAACAATACAGCAGCTATAAGGGGAAAAACACTTATATAAGGTTATCCCTGTGTATATATATATATATATATATATATATATATATATATATATATAGCGCTCTGGTGTGTGCTGGCATACTCTCCCTCTGTCTCCCCAAAGGGCTAGTGGGGTCCTGTCCTCTATCAGAGCATTCCCTGTGTGTGTGTGTGCTGGGTGTCGGTACGTTGTGTCGACATGTATGAGGAGGTAAATGAGGCGGAGCAATTGCCTGTAACAGAGATGTCACCCCCTAGGGAGTCGACACCTGAGTGGATGAGCTTATGGAAGGAATTATGTGACAGTGTCAGCTCTTTACAAAAGATTGATGACATGAGACAGCCGGCGACTCAGCCTGTGCCTGTCCAGGTGTCTCAAAAGCCATCTGGGGCTCTAAAACGCCCGTTACCGCAGATGGCAGATACAGACGCCGACACGGATACTGACTCCAGTGTCGACGATTAAGAGACGAATGTGACTTCCAGTAGGGCCACACGTTACATGATTGAGGCTATGGAAAATGTTTTTACACATTTCTGATAATACCAGTACCACTAAAAAGGGTATTATGTTGGGTGAGAAAAAACTGCCTGTAGTTTTTCCTGCATCTGAGGAATTAAATGAAGTGTGTGATGATGCGTGGGTTTCCCCCGATAAAAACTGTTAATTCCTAAAAAGTTATTAGCATCATACCCCTTCCCGCCAGAGGATAGGGCACGTTGGGAAACACCCCTTAGGGTGAATAAAGCGCTCACACGCTTGTCTAAACAGGTGGCACTACCGTCCCCGGATACGGCCGCCCTTAAGGAACCTGCTGACAGAAAGCAGTAAAATATCCTAAAATGTATATACACTCACACGGGTGTGATACTGCGACCAGCAATCGCCTCAGCCTGGATGTGCAGTGCTGGGGTGGCTTGGTCGGATTCCCTGACTGACAATATTGATACCCTAGATAGGGACAGTATATTACTAACTATAGAGCATTTTAAAGGATGCATTTCTATATATGCGTGATGCACAGAGGGATATTTGCCGACTGGCATCAAGAGTAAGTGCGCTGTCCATTTCTGCCAGAAGAGGGTTATGGACAAGACAGTGGTCAGGTGATGCTGATTCCAAAAGGCATATGGAAGTATCGCCTTATAAAAGGGAGGAGTTATTTGGGGTAGGTCTAACAGACCTGGTGGCCACGGCAACGGCTGGAAAATCCACATTTTTACCCCAGGTAGCTTCTCAACCTAAGAAGACGCCATATTATCAGGCGCAGTCCTTTCGGCCCCATAAGGGCAAGCGGGCAAAAGGCGCCTCATTTCTGCCCCGTGGCAGAGGGAGAGGAAAAAGGCTGCAGCAAACAGCCAATTCCCAGGAACAAAAGCCCTCTCCCGCCTCCGCAAAGTCCTCAGCATGACGCTGGGGCTTTACAAGCGGTCTCAGGCACGGTGGGGGCCCGTCTCAAGAAATTCGAGACGTCTCCCCCTCGCCGTTTCATAGAGTCTGCTTTACCAACGTCTCCCTCAGACAGGGAGACAGTATTGCAAGCCATTCACAGGCTGTATTCCCAGCAGGTGATAATCAAGGTACCCCTCCTGCAACAGGGAAAGGGGTACTATTCCACACTATTTGTGGTACCGAAGCCGGACGGCTCGGTGAGACCAATTTTAAATCTAAAATCCTTGAACACTTACATACAAAGGTTCAAATTCAAGATGGAGTCACTCAGAGCAGTGATTGCAAACCTGGAAGAAGGGGACTATATGGTCTCTCTGGACATCAAAGATGCTTACCTACATGTCCCAATTTACCCTTCTCACCAAGGGTACCTCAGGTTTGTCGTACAGAACTGTCACTATCCGTTTCGGACGCTGCCGTTTGGATTGTCCACGGCACCCCGGGTCTTTACCAAGGTAATGGCCGAAATGATGATACTCCTTCGAAAGAAGGGAGTTTTAGTTATCCCTTACTTGGACGATCTCCTGATAAGGGCAAGATCCAGGGAACAGTTGGAAGTCGGGGTAGCACTATCTCAGATAGTGCTGCGGCAGCACGGTTGGATTCTCAATATTCCAAAATCGTAGCTGATCCTGACGACACGTCTTCTATTCCTAGGGATGATCCTGGACACAGTCCAGAAAAAGGTGTTTTCTCCTGGAGGAGAAAGCCAGGGAGTTATCCGAACTAGTCAGAAACCTCCTAAAACCAGGCCAAGTGTCAGTGCATCAGTGCACAAGGGTCCTGGGAAAAATGGTGGCTTCCTACGAAGCAATTCCATTCGGCAGATTCCACGCAAGAACTTTCCAGTGGGACCTGCTGGACAAATGTTCCGGATCGCATCTTCAGATGCATCAGCGGATAACCCTGTCACCAAAGACAAGGGTGTCTCTCCTGTGTTGGTTGCAGAGTGCTCATGTTCTAGAGGGCCGCAGATTCGGCATTCAGGACTGGGTCCTGGTGACCACGGATGCCAGCCTGCGAGGCTGGGGAGCAGTCACACAGGGAAGAAATTTCCAGGGCTTGTGGTCAAGCCTGGAAACATCACTTCACATAAATATTTTGGAGCTAAGGGCCATTTATAATGCCCTAAGCCAAGCAAGACCTCTGCTTCAAGGTCAGCCGGTGCTGATCCAGTCGGACAACATCACGGCAGTCGCCCACGTAAACAGACAGGGCGGCACAAGAAGCAGGAGGGCAATGGCAGAAGCTGCAAGGATTTTTCGCTGGGCGGAAAATCATGTGATAGCACTGTCAGCAGTGTTCATTCCGGGAGTGGACAACTGGGAAGCAGACTTCCTCAGCAGGCACGACCTCCACCCGGGAGAGTGGGGACTTCACCCAGAAGTCTTCCACATGATTGTAAACCATTGGGAAAAACCAAAGGTGGACATGATGGCGTCCCGCCTAAACAAAAAATTGGACAGGTATTGCGCCAGGTCAAGGGACCCTCAGGCAATAGCTGTGGACGCTCTGGTAACACCGTGGGTGTACCAGTCAGTGTATGTGTTCCCTCCTCTTCCTCTCATACCAAAAGTACTGAGAATTATAAGACGGAGGGGAGTAAGAACTATACTCGTGGCTCCGGATTGGCCAAGAAGGACTTGGTACCCGGAACTTCAAGAGATGCTCACGGAGGACCCGTGGCCTCTACCTCTAAGAAGGGACCTGCTCCAGCAAGGACCCTGTCTATTCCAAGACTTACCGCGGCTGCGTTTGACGGCAGGGCGGTTGAACGCCGGATCCTGAAGGAAAAAGGTATTCCGGATGAAGTCATCCCTACCCTGGTCAAGCCAGGAAGGATGTAACCGCAAAGCATTATCACCGCATTTGGCGAAAATATGTTGCGTGGTGCGAGGCCAGTAAGGCCCCGATGGAGGAATTTCAACTAGGTCGATTCCTGCATTTCCTGTAAACAGGAGTGTCTATGGGCCTAAAATTGGGGTCCATTAAGGTTCAAATTTCGGCCCTGTCAATTTTTTCCCAGAAAGAACTAGCTTCAGTTCCTGAAGTTCAGACGTCTGTAAAAGGGGTACTGCATATACAGCCTCCTTTTGTGCCTCCAGTGGCACCTTGGGATCTCAATGTAGTTTTGGGGTTCCTAAAGTCATATTGGTTTGAACCACTTGAATCTGTGGAGTTAAAATATCTCACATGGAAAGTGGTCATGTTGTTGACCCTGGCCTCGGCCAGGCACGTGTCAGAATTGGCGGGCTTTATCCTGTAAAAGCCCTTATCTGATCTTCCATTCAGACAGGGCGGAATTGAGGACTCGTCCTCATTTTCTCCCTAAGGTGGTTTCAGTGTTTCATCTGAACCAACCTATTGTGGTACCTGCGGCTACTAGTGACTTGGAGGACTCCAAGTTGTGGGACGTAGTCAGGGCCTTGAAAATATATGTTTCCAGGATGGCTGGAGTCAGGAAATCTGACTCGCTGTTTATCCTGTATGCACCCAACAAGCTGGGTGCTCCTGCTTCTAAGCAGACTATTGCTCGTTGGATTTGTAGTACAATTCAGCTTGCACATTCTGTGGCAGGCCTGCCACAGCCAAAATCTGTAAATGCCCACTCCACAAGGAAGGTGGGCTCATCTTGGGCGGCTGCCCGAGGGGTCTCGGCGTTACAACTTTGCCGAGCAGCTACTTGGTCAGGGGCAAACACGTTTGCTAAATTCTACAAATTTGATACCCTGGCTGAGGAGGACCTGGAGTTCTCTCATTCAGTGCTGCAGAGTCATCCGCACTCTCCCGCCCGTTTGGGAGCTTTGGTATAATCCCCATGGTTTTTACGGAGTCCCCAGCATCCACTAGGACGTTAGAGAAAATAAGAATTTACTTACCGATAATTCTATTTCTCATAGTCCGTAGTGGATGCTGGGCGCCCATCCCAAGTGCGGATTGTCTGCAATACTTGTACATAGTTATTGTTACAAAAATCGGGTTATTGCTGTAGTGAGCCATCTTTTCAGAGGCTCCTCTGTTATCATGCTGTTAACTGGGTTCAGATCACAGGTTGTACGGTGTGATTGGTGTGGCTGGTATGAGTCTTACCCGGGATTCAAAATCCTTCCTTATTGTGTACGCTCGTCCGGGCACGGTATCCTAACTGAGGCTTGGAGGAGGGTCATAGGGGGAGGAGCCAGTGCACACCAGGTAGTCCTAAAGCTTTACTTTTGTGCCCAGTCTCCTGCGGAGCCGCTATTCCCCATGGTCCTTACGGAGTTCCCAGCATCCACTACGGACTACGAGAAATAGAATTATCGGTAAGTAAATTCTTATTTATTAATGTTAGCTGGCAAGGGGCCAAAAGTAGCTTAATGTGCTTTTATTTTCCTTTGGCACCTGTCTGTCAAATACACACAGAATTACATAGTCACCTTGTGGTCCATTTCCCTCCGGAGACATGGCGCTGGTCGCAGATGCGCCGCGGGTTCTGCCTCCGGCCCATTTTTCAGCAGTAAGAGCAGGCATCGCTCTGATGGTTATTTTGCATCTTCTCTGCTGTAAATGGGAAGGTGTTCCTCGGCTGTTGTACGCCTGGCTGGCCCTACTGCTTCCTCCAGCCCTGTACTTTTCTCAGTGTGAGGAGGATGTGTGGACCTGCTCTGCTGTTCTCCATGAAGATGTGAGAGGAAGGAGGAGGTCAGCCGACTGTGATGTGGGGGCCACAGACTCTGCAATTATCTCCTTCCCCGGACTTGGGAGTGCTGGCAATAATTGCTCCTTGTAGGCTCCCTCCTGCATGCAGATCGCGTTCTGCATGGTTTCATCGTGCAATTGCTCTCTCCGCCGCTGCCATTCTTCAGCTACACATCTCCGTCTGACCTTTTCGCAGGCTTGAATGAGGTGGAACCGTATAATCGCTGAGTGGATTTCCTCCTGTAACCAGAAACATAGTCTTCTAAAGCACGTTTTTAAAGGGTCATTATGGCTCTTTTATTTTTGTGATGTTGCGTGTTTTCCGAAAGCTCTTTAAGGTTACGCTATTTAAGTCTTTTGTGACTGGTTTGGCTGCGGTCCTTCAGCCGGCAGCATCCTCTTCTTTTGTTTTCGGGGTAATTTGTATCTAGTCTCCAGCCATGCTGATTATATCCAGCTCCCCTCCCTGCGTGTACGTGTCTGTGTGATTGTGCCCATTGTGAAGGCACAGCTGTGTGCGCCCCATGGGGGGACCTTGCCAAATAGCAGGGTAATACACAAAGCACGGCTATTACTCACATTATATGTTCCGATGAGAAGTAGGTTTGGTAAACCTGCCGGTGTACTGCCTTAATGGCATAAGCTAGAGCTAATTGTTGCAGCTTATAATCACGCATTACGCTGTGATACTTTGCATTGGTGACCAGCCAAACCGTTCATAAAGGTGACCGCGTTCTAAGTTGGCAGGCGAGGAAAGAGAGGTCAACTATTGAAAATGCCGAGAGGAATGATATTACTTTCTACCAACATAATTTTACCTGCATCCTTTATACCCTGTAGGTTAGCATCAGCAATGCCAAGGGGTACGTAGGGGTTGATGTATCCAGCGGGGAAAAACGTGTATATGAACATTGGGAACCAGGGAATTTGTGCATCACATGAAGCGCACAGGCAGCCATTTTGTTGGCTGTAATAATATCCAGGAATAATACAGCCTATCCATTCACTAGGAACCTATGACGGCATTAACTAGTAGCCTGCTGTCAATTAAAGTGTGCTAATCGTCCACTTGTGGAAGGGGCAGCCATTTTACATGAGAATCCAGTCAAATCTATTTCGCCCTTTCAGTTCTGAAAGTGACCAACAAATTGGTCGCTTTTAATCCATGGATAGACCATTGCATTAGTTTTATCTTTTAATTAATGCTATAAATAATTAGAGGTAGACAAGTGAAATGGGTAGAAAAAAAAAAGTTGGACTTGTCATAAGGAAATGTTGAAAATAGTGGAGATATTACAGCTATTAAAAAATGTAGTTCAATTGTTCAAATGCTATTTTAGTCCAGCTTTAAAATGAATCCTGGTAATGACATTTCAGTTAATGAAGCTGCGCCTGGAGTTCTGTTTGCGGACACTGAGGTAATGATTGCCATTTTTTAATTTGAGGTACAAATTAACGATAGGCACTGGTCTCTGAGTAGACTGGATGGATATGTGTTTTGTGCGATGTGGTGTTCTGCTTGCGGACAATCCAGTAAGCTGCGATTATATTGTGGCAGCAGCCACACTTTACTGCGGCCCGAACTCGCTCAAAAGTGCTTGCTGCCCCATATGGTAGGGAGCAATTTTGTGCGAATTCAGGCAGAATACAGGCTGCGAAGGGTGTGAGATCTGGTATCGTTGCCAGCGTTTAAATGCGGCGGCAACAGCACTTCGCACCCTTAGCGGCTAATTGGATTGACCCCAGTATGTGGTGGGCGAGCTAATATACTGGTATAGAGATATATGGGCACACCTTGCATGAGGAATGTAATACTGTTAATTATTCCTAATGCCTAAGTTACATGCATAAAGTTGTTTACATTTGTGCCGCCATCTTGGGTGTGTGGGCGCTGCATCCCCTAAAATAGGCATTGCATCCTCTCTTGCCTTGGTTTGAATACACTCTAAATATCTTCCTGTTTGGGCGGCTGAAGGAAATATAACTTCATTAGTTATAGTTTTTGAGAAGCGTGCTTTGCGTGCGCTCTGTGCTTCTAATTTGATCATTTAGTGACCCTGCGCCCTCCAGGTAATTAAAAACGAGCAAGTTAATGATCAGAAGTTTTCAAAAATCCTCCCTGCGGCCCTTGGGCCTGGCCTGGAAGCAGCCAGGTGGTGTGGTTGCCATGGCGCCCGTTAGGCCTGAGCGCTGAGACGTAACCCACTGTTCCTCGGAAACACTGATATAATTGAGCAGGCTAACAAGAAAGGGGAAAACGCAGAGCAAAGTTGGTATTTTGGCAGGGATAGAGCAACATTTGGAAATATTTTGCTGTTAAATTTGTTATGAAGTTTTTGAGGTTTTAAAAAGTGTCCAGGGAGCCGTATTAAGCCAAAAGGGAAACCGGCCAAATTCCAACTAAACATGTTGCAGTGAACAAAAATCGCAGTCAATTAATTTAAAAAGCTGCACACTTAATCTAGGGCCTGATGGCGCAGTCCTGGGCTAGCAGCTCTGATGCAAATATTTCCTCTCACACACTGGCTGCGGGATGTTGCTGAGGCAGAAGGTGTGAGGCGTACCCGCATTGTGACTGAGGCAAAAACTCTGATTAACAATGCACAGGCCGTTGTTTGTTCTAAAATACACAAAACGTTTGTTGCCTTGGTTGAACTTAAGTGACATATACAGTGTATTGGTATTTTTATGTTGAGTAGAGACGGCGAGTAAGCTCGCTGCCGTCTGCTGAACTGCAATGACCAGAATGCATGCTTTGCAGTTATATATACGTATGCGTGGTCCTGATAACAACTATTGGCGGAGGGTGTTTTGTGTAGATTGAGTGCTAGAGGAACATAGGGATACTACTGGTTGTAGACTGCCTTCGTCTGACCGCTCTGGGGGCACTTAGCGGCCATTACACTGAATTAGATTTTCCCCGGAAGGAATGTAGGCGAAAACTATTCGTGTGCACTGGTAATTCCTTACTGCTTTAGTAAGAGGTGTACTAAGCAGTGAAAAGAGTGGAGAAGTTGCCCATGGCAACCAATCAGCATTGAAGTAACATTTCAAATTTGCATATTATAAAATTATACAGAGCAGCTGATTGGTTGCCATGGGCAACTTCTCCATAGGCTCACTTCTCCACCCTTTTCACTGCTTAGTACATCTACCCCTATGTCTGGTTCTATGGCAGTTAAAGGCAACTGGTGACACTCCAATGGAGGTTACACAACTACCGTGGTGTTATGACGTGACTGAAGCTGCTTACACACCTGACGATGCGGTGCAGTGCATTGTTACATGCTGCATGGGACAACACTGCGTCACATCCAATGGGACGATACAGTGAACTGGTTGCGGATATGACGGTCGTGCAGATTACTCAGTATCGCACGTTGTATCATATAAAGCAGGGGTGGGGAACCTCCGAAGCCGTTTTGTCCGGCCCACCCGCTCCTCTCAGTGAGACACGCCACCGCACAGTCCGGCGGCAGCGTGTCTCAGCTGTCACCACACGGAGGAGAGCGCGGCTATTGTCGGGCGGCGTGTAGGACTTGAAACCAGCCGCCGGTTCGTGAGCCAATCAGAGCTCGCGGACCGGCAGCCAATCAGGAGCCGTGGCTGCCGATCCGCGAGCTCTGATTGGCTCTCGAACCGGCGGCTGGTTTCAAGTCTTACCCGCCGCGGCCCAACATAGCCACGCTCTCCTCCGTGTCCCTGCCGAAAGGAGCGGTAAGCGGGACGGGGGGGCATCTGTATACCTGGCACTGTGGGGGGGGGGGGATCTGTATACCTGGCACTGTGAGGGGCATTTGTATACCTGGCACTGTGGGGGCATCTGTATACCTGGCACTGTGGGGACATCTGTATACCTGGCACTGTGAGGAGCATTTGTATACCTGGCACTGTGGGGGCATCTGTATACCTGGCACTGTGGGGACATCTGTATACCTGGCACTGTGGGGGCATTTGTATACCTGGCACTGTGGGGGCATCTGTATACCTGGTACTGTGGGGGCATCTGTATACCTGGCACTGTGAGGGACATCTGTATACCTGGCACTGTGAGGGGCATCTGTATACCTGGCACTGTGAGGGGCATCTGTATACCTGGCACTGTGAGGGGCATTTGTATACCTGGCACTGTGGGGGCATTTGTATACCTGGCACTGTGGGGGCATTTGTATACCTGGCAATGTGGGGGCATTTGTATACCTGGCACTGTGGGGGCAATTGTGGATCTGGCACTGCACTATTGTGGGCATATGTGTATCACGTCCCATTTTAACTGGCCACACCCATTTTTTTGGCGCGCACGGGGGCAGACTTGTATGGCCCCCGAAGGATTTTATAAATATCCAAATGGCCCTCGGTAGAAAAAAGGTTCCCCACCCCTGATATAAAGTGTACCCAGCTGAAGGCTGTTCTGTGCATTGAAGAAAAAAGAACCCATTTGCAAATACAATTCACGGTGAAATAAGATGGCCCCTATTTATCAAACCTTGGAAAGTGATAAATAGCACAGTGATAAGGTACAAACCAATCAGCTCTAACTGTTATTTTTCAAACGCAGCCTGTAACATGGCAGTTAGGAGCTGATTGGTTGTTATCACCGTGCTATTTATCACTTTCCAAGGCTTGATAAATGGGGGTCCAAGATTAAGGGCAGATGCATCATCGCTTGGAAAGTGATAAAATGGAGAGTGAAAAAGTACCAGCCAATCAGCTCCTAACTGACATTTTTCAAACACAGCATGTTACATGGCAGGTGGGACCTGATTGGCTGGTACTTTTTCACTCTCCATTTTATCACTTTCCAAACGATGATGCATCTAGCCCAATGACTCATATAGTGACCACAGAGTGCATATAGTGTCCTGTTCACCTGTCAGTGCGGATATCTGGGAAAGGCCCTCATTGTATGGACGACCTCATTAGAGCATTGTTAGGAGGCGGAAGATTTGCTGACTGAACGAGCGCCATGTATTGCCAGCTAAAGGTGGAATTCTCGCACACAGACGGTAATGTTTCACCTCTGTAATACCAGAGCTGGTTTATCAGCATTTTCTGTAATCCTGAAGCGTTTTCTTCTTATTTATCATGTACTGGCCAAGAACAGCGAGTGTGCCTGTGAGTAATCATTGCAAAACCTAAAAACAATCCTTTCCCCTTCTGTCTTCTGCTGGCAAGCTGCGTGGGTCCCGCTGCCAGCTCCACACTCACTCCACGCCCTACGAAATGGGGACTTGGGCTCCCCAGCGATTTCCTCGTCTGTGATAAAACGCATTCACCATCTGTACTTCAGGTTTTCATTCTTAAATGGGTATTGTGAAACCCATTTAACTGACTAACTGGTGCATTAAGACAATTGGAGAAGCGATGCATTCCTCCCCGCTGACTGCCGCCTGCATTCCATTTGCAGGAGGCGATTGCCCGCCGTATAGTTTAGCGCAAAACCCGCTTCTTTTGGTGCTCATTTTGCTGGTATGTATCCCGCTCCTCCAATGTTTGCAAAATGACATTTTCTAAGGCGTTAATCAATTTATTTGTTGAACAGTAGAGGCATTTTCTAATTGCACTACCATTCTAATTATATATGTACTACATAAAAGCCCCCCGCGGGCAGTCTGGTATGTCACTGAGGATCCCTGCGGAGATCGGACCCCTGGCGTTCCTGTAATGCAGCTGTGTCCCGGCGCTCATTACTTTTGTGGCCATATGCTGCAGGGGAGCTACAGGAGTGGCCCATTCAGACGCAGTTAACGAAACAACAGTTGAATACTGATTGGACGACTGCAGCTACCATCCAATCAGAACACAGCTGCCTCTTCTGCCGCTACTTTGGATCCTCTGTCCTATAGACCAGGGGTAAGTAGCGCATGGCGCTCCATCTGCTGTGGAACTGCACTTCCCAACATGCGCTGACACAGTTTTGCTTACTAGGGCATGCTAAAACTGTGGCAGGGCATGCTGGGATATGTAGTTCCACAGTATATGAAGGGCTGCAAGTTGAATATTCCTGGCTTACAGTTTATTTAGGTGTCGAGAGCGGAAAGAAACTATGGAAATTACCTTTTTATTTCTCATAGGAATGATAGCGGCATATATATTTCCTTATAACTAGAAAACTTGCTGAATTCCTCTCACATGATGCATTATGAAGTGCAATAATTACATGTAGTGCATGAATTTCTGAAACAGTCGCTTGGGGTCAAGGTCTTTTGTGGATAGATGTACTGTTAAATCAGAGATTTATTTTGGTTGTAAGGGTTCCCATTTTTAAGATCTGGAGGCATTTTGTTTTGGGATTTGTTTTTTTTTTGCTCGTCCAAGGGAGCGGTCACAGAACGGTCACTTCCTGTTAGGGGAGCATTGGCCGGCGTGTTTAGTTTGGGGAGACGTTAGCCTGGGATTTCTCACAGAAATCCATATGTTAAAAACAGCTGATGGTGATATTGTGTTCAGCAGCTGCAGCCCGACTCGCTGAAGTGTGAAACGCCTGTATCTGGACTGCAATTCCTGCTGTAAATCCTCAGCTGAGATTACTGCACCCCACAAAGGAAGGCCCGGGATACAATGCTTCCTTTTTGTCAGGCCCATGTGTCAGCCAGAAGGGGATTATTATTATTTGGTGCATGCATTAACCCCTTTCACTGCACCCTTGCTTTCACAAGCAAAATACTACTTCATCCGCTCCATAAGAAAGGGTCACCTCTCGCCTACCCACAGGAGAGTCAGCCATTTTGCGAGGCTACAAATAGTGAGGCCGGGCCAGGGGCCGCTGTCACATGACAGAAGCAGGATAGACTATGGCCTTGTCGAAGTCAGAGAAATGTCTCTGTGCACGTTGCCATGTTTGCACCGCACACTGGTCCGTGCTGCGCATGCGTGCGCTCTCCCGTGGAGGCGCATACCCGCAGTAGCGTGCACTCGCAGGCGCGGTATGCGTATTTACGGTAGAGTTTACGTAGTCGTAGCGTGCGACCCATTCGTTACATATGTTCACAATTAATGTAGTTTATAGATCATGGTCCCTTTGATAGATTCTGAAAGTTTGGTTAAAATAGAATGTCCCTGAGCTGAGGAATCCCTCTTTGCATCGTACGAGGGGTCTAGCAGGAATCATGCAGCAGTGTTTGGTACCCATCGGAAGAGTATTTGATTGGCAATGTTCCGGTGTTGGTTTGGAGCGTATTAATTGCTCGTGCGAATAGTTATGGACATAAGAAGTTGTGTCCATTTATTTATTATTATTTGTTCTTGCTTGGTCGTGCATCTGAGCGGTTGGAGACAGGCATCGGTGGGTCTCGGGTGTCTCTTTGACCTCAGAGATCCCCCAAACAGTGGTTTGCATGTTGAGAGGGCCTCATATCTACACATGCATAAGGTGGACACGGGAATAGTAATTGAAGATCAATTGTGCTCCAGATCAGTGTCTTTCCCGCAGACGGAGTACAGTAGCCTTTGATTACACTGAGCTTTTGAGACTCAATAAGGAGGGCCAACACCTGTGTTTACAAATGGGGCTGGATTTGTATACAGGAGAATGAGGGCTGAGATGTCGTTGTCTCAACTGAGAGTGGACATCGTGGGTGTAGAGCAGGGCCCAGACGGGATTCTGTTTTGTGTTCGCCAAGCAATGGCTTCTCACTAGACGGGAATGTGTTGGTCGTCACCCATTGTGTTACATAACCAAGGCCACTGATGCAGCTGGCTCACATGCTGGGAGGGACACACACTTCCTGTGGTTGACACACCCCCACAGCTGGAATGCAGGTATGATATACCCACTGGAGATCACAGGGCTGACTGACACTCAGAACTAAGCTAGCATCAAGCAGCATGGCGGCTACATCCCCAGGACAGAATTCCTTCCCAAAGGCTAAGTATAGAATCACATGGCTATAGAAGGAAATATAGACATATTGCTTTCTGGTTTAAATAGGATATTGTAACTTGGCTGTGATGATTGTTGGGTGTTAGTGTTGGTGCCCTGTGGAATCTGTGATGGTAGCTGGGATCTTGTTAATCATAAATACCACCATGCAGTACTTTTGAATATGTGCTGGTAGCAATGGCAGGCTGATACTTGTGAGTACCTGGTGGTCTGGTCTTGTGATAACTCATATGCTCTGGTTATAGAGATACTGAAGTTGTTTGGGATGTGAAATTATGAGATGGTTCTAGGAAGTTGGATTACATTGTGAAAGGTGATTTAGATTGTTTGGAATTGTAAAATCAGAACATATGCATTGTTTTGAGGCTTGGACATTTTGGAATAAAATGGAGTCTAGCTTCTGCCCCATGCGGCATTGTAGGGACGATTGTGTAGCTGGGTGTTGTGTATATAGGGACAGGCAGCATGGGTAAGCTCAAGTACTTTCTAAACAAAGATTCTCAGCATTGATTAACTGCGCAGCGATTGTTCCTCACATGTGTAAGCTTCGCTGCAACCATATTGTCTTTTAATGTTATTGTGAGCCAATCTCTCTCAAATCTCTCTCTCTCTCTTGTCTTCTCATCTTCTCTTATTTCTCCTTAAACTTAACTGTATTGTATTGTAGTGTGTTTCCTGTATAGTTATCTGGTTAGGTGGTTTATGTTATACTGTAGTGTATCATTTGTACTGTGATTCCTTTTTGCAAGTATATTAGTTATAATACATAGTTAATAGGCTTTGGAACCTAAACCAGTGTCTGTGTGTTTTCTATGGTGTTGAGTGTTCACTTGAGCGTCGGTGACGCTCAAACAGCTTTGTAGTTAGTCGGGTTGCACGGGGTTGCACTTACACCCTGTACTCACATTAAGGTATTCAGTGTATTTCATTGGTATAAGGTTTTAACATAAAGGTATGGTGTTGTGGGCGTCTGCATCGCTGGTGACCTCCTCGTGGTCTCGAGCGTAGGCTACGCTACAGCGAATCATTCCCCTAGACATAACCAATGGCGTGTCCTGTGATCACTGGGCCGTGAGCGAACGTGACGCTTGAGCGTCTCGCCTACGGCTTAGCGATCGTTGCGCGGATGGCGTACCCATACGGTATTTCTTGAGCAGGCGGCGTGCAGTGTTCTTGGCTTCATAAAGGGTTGTTTATGCGACAAGGGAATTTGGCATTGTCAGCCTGTTATATTATATTGTATAATAAGTATATGTGTCTTTTTCACCTCATGATGCCGTTCCCGAGCGATGCAGTCACCAGGCAGACATGTTGGGAAGTACAGTCACATCCTAGGCTATTATAATGGGAATACCCCCATACCAGTGTCCATCTACACATGAATTCCTGTGGCCCACGTGCGGATGTGATGGCTTCCTGTGCCGGCCAGCTATTTATGTATCACCGTGAGTAAGCATCCCAGCGCCATAGCGTTCCCGGGAAGCTTCTACTCATACATAAAGCCACTTTCCAGCCTCCGCCCGCAGTCGCCCTGCTCTTCTCTCCCCTCTCTCTGGCTTTTCTTTCTCGTGCTGGCGATTACATTGTTATTTTCTTTATGGCTGTAACGGAGGTGCCTTTGCCTTATGGTTTATATATTTATATATATGTTTTTTACTTTATCCTTCTGTACAAGCGTTTCCACCCCAGGCTGTAAATGGGCCCTAGAGGAGTCATAACAGAAGAATTACTGCATTACATGGGCGTCTTTATGTGTTTTTTAAAACCTGCTCTCCTAATTATAAATAATGACGGTGATCTGGGTTTTGCGGATGATGTACTGCGAGCCTGCGTTCTCGGAGCATGGGTTGTTGTAACCTTGCAGCGGTAATTACTCCTTGCTCAGGCAGCGGCGCATGGTGTTACTTTATTCGTTTTGTTTACATCGGAGGTAGGAGAACGGGAATGGAAGTTTTAATGCTTTGTTGTTATCGATGCGCCCCCCCAAAAAAATAAATAAATATTGGTAATTAATAATTCCCTCTTGTAGCAATTGACTGTTGGAATAGTTTATCCGTATTGTGTTTGGCATTCCAGGGCAACTAGTGACGAGTTTTGTTGTACTTGCCTCTTGCTTGAGGGAGATATATCAAAGCTTGGCGGGAGATGAAGTACCAACTAGTCATAGAAACATAGAATTTGACGGCAGATAAGAACTACGCGGCCCATCCAGTCTGCCCTTTAGGGCTTGAGGATTAGGGTTAATTCAGCAGTGGGTATTAGGGTTGGTTTAGGGGGTTGGGTGTTAGGGATTGGCCATACTTGTCTACTGTCCTGCAAGTTGTGGGAGACTCCCGATTTTATCGGGCAGATCCCCACACCCACGGAAGAGGGGACAGATCACCTGCATAAAGCCCACTAGCGTTGTAATAAAGCTGTACGATTAATGGGTTGAACGTTATTTGGACTACTTTTTGGTTCTAATGGCTTTGTTATTCGTTCATGTCATGGCTTATCAAACGGTATGTGGCCCTCGGAGGTGTTTTTTTTGGGATGCATGTGGGGCCTCCCTTTATTCTAGAAGACTCTGTATACCGTGTTGCAATGCCAGCGTTCTGTAACATTCTCAGCCCATGAATAAGTTGCAGCATAAATATGGCCGCCTTCTGCAATGTACGTGCAGCGTAGTGACAATAAAAACCTTTTATGCTGCAAGCGCTGTTCCGGGCTGGATTGCTGATCCACCCAAGATCATAACAAATGCTAATGTGCAGCAGATACATGGATGATTGGGTGTATACGTAGATGAGGACAGACCGTTATACCATCTTGTTATCGCCGTAGGATAAGGAATTAGCCGGGCTCTGTCCTTCACATATTCTACAAACACAGACACACAGAGGGCCCTGAGCAAATGCCGCTAATCAGCTGTGTTTAGATTTTGAAGATGAGGAGAACAGTGTGTTCCCAGCAAGTTCTCTCTCATGTCAAGGTTATAGGCAACAGCCCTCTTGTTGTTCTGTATTTCTCACACTTATAAATCACATTCAATTTTTATTTATTTTTAATGTCGCTCATTTTTGTCTTAATTCTCTTTTGTAAACGTTCGCGTGCGTTATTCTGGTCACAGTTGGCCTGATGATCATCTGATTGGCTGATTATTGGGCTTGATGGTCATTGAAGACAGGAGAGGACATCTCCCGGCCAATCAGAATAAGGCCCAGTGTGTCACTGCTCCCGCTAAACAATTGCCATTTTGTCAGCCGGCTGAGGCCTCTTCATTCTGGAGACTTTTCCCTGCATCTAGAAGTTCAGGGTATTCTCTGTGACCAACATGTGGCAAATGCTAATTAAGCTTTTAATTACTACGGCCAGACGAGTAGAGTAATTACGATCAGCTACACGAGACTTTAAACCAATTGACAGCCACAAGCGGCTGGTGATGTATATGGGCTGGAGAAGTGGGACTGAGCGGGAAGATGTGTTTGCAGCAATAATACAATGAGTTTACATCTGGTACATAGTATTATTGTAGCCGCTAACTGCCAGAGAATATTCTGTGTTCTCTTCATGGTTCCTGCTCTGGGAAAAGCTTCCGCCATGATTGAGAAGTCACCTCTGTAATGCAGATTAAAGGGGAAATACCTGTTTCCTTATTTTCCCAACTCTGTATTACATGACGTGATTTCATTGTTAATGCACGCTTGCATGGGGTCTGATCACCACCTGATCTATAGTCCATCTCCATCACCTATCCACCCAGGATGTCTTCAATTTTACAGTAAGTGTGGTGACTGGCCAGTAAGTGTGATTGTAGAAATGTTCACAGTAGAACAGAGCATTTCAGGAAATGCATTTTAAATGTTTTTACTTCTGTCAGAGGCAGGTCCTTTAGTCATGTGTTATAGTAGTGAGGACAGGGGTAATGATATTGGAGGATGGGAATGGAGGCAGCAGAAGCCACAGACAGTTAAATAGTTGAAGGAGCAGCAGCACAGAGTATATCAGGAGATGAGTGATGTGTCCATAAGGACAGAGCGGCATGTGACAGGGGCAGTGACCTGATGTGAGGAGGGGAATGGAGGAAGCAGGAATCCACAGACTGAGAATTATATAGTGGGAGGAGCAGGGTCCCCCAGCAGTACAGAGTATATCAGGAGATGAGTGATGTGTCGGTGAGGGCAGGACTGCATGTGACAGGGGCAGTGACATGATGTGAGGAGGGGAATGGAGGCAGCAGGAAACCAAAGACTGAGAGTTATATAGTGGGAGGAGCAGGGTCCCCCAGCAGCACAGAGTATATCAGGAGATGAGTGATGTGTCAGTGAGGACAGGGCTGCATGTGACAGGGGCAGTGACATGATGTGAGGAGGGGAACGTACTCAGGGCAGCAGGGAGCCACAGACTGAGAGTTATATAGTGGAAGGAGCAGGGTCCCCAGCAGCACAGAGTATATCAGGAGATGAGTGGTGTGTCAGTGAGGACAGGGCTGCATGTGACAGGTGCAGTGACATGATGTGAGGAGGGGAATGGAGGCAGCAGGAAGCCACAGACTGAGAGTTATATAGTGGGAGGAGCAGTGTCCCCAGCAGCACAGAGTACATCAGGAGATGAGTGATGTGTCAGTGAGGACAGGGCTGCATGTGACAGGGGCAGTGACATAATGTGAGGAGGGGAATGGAGGCAGCAGGAAGCCACAGACAGAGTTATATAGTGGGAGGAGCAGGGTCCCCAGCAGCACAGAGTATATCAGGAGATGAGTGATGTGTCGGTGAGGACAGGGCTGCATGTGACAGGGGCAGTGACCTGATGTGAGGAGGGGAATGGAGGCAGCAGGAAGCCACAGACTGAGAGTTATATAGTGGAAGGAGCAGGGTCTCCCAGCAGCACAGAGTATATCAGGAGATGAGTGATGTGTCAGTGAGGACAGGGCTGCATGTGACAGGGGCAGTGACCTGATGTGAGGAGGGGAACGTACTCAGGGCAGCAGGATGACGTAGGATCCCCCAGCAGCACAGAGTAGGGGTTTGAGGCCCCTGTCTAAGCGATGCTGGAAGGTTGTTTTTGTTGTGTATTAGGGAGACCTTTTTGTATCCAATGCTTTTTAGCTTTAAATCACAAATCTGAGTCTGAGAAATGATTAGGCATGTCGTTACTTAATTTCTAAACATGATGTTTCAATTAAGCTGAAGCAGGAATTTCTTATGCAGCTGTGCCGGGAGCTCTGCCGGTGTATTACCCTACGGTGTGATATTTACTTTATTACTGTAACATTCTACATTTTATGATATTTGAGGCTGCATTAATAAAATATTTTCTACTTTTATGATTACATATGTGCCTGGGTTATTTATTTTCAAGAAGACTGACCTCTTCAACTCTGTGCAGTGCGTGCCCTCTGTCCTGAGGCATAATGGGGGTCATTCCGAGTTGATCGCCCGCTAGCAGTTTTTAGCAGCCGTGTACACGCTATGCCGCCGCCCACTGGGAGTGTTTTTTTTAGCTTAGCAAAAATGCAAACGCATGTGCAGCCGGGCTCTGCAAAAACAGTTTGTGCAGTTTCAGAGTAGCTCTGAACCTACTCAGCGCTTGCGATCACTTCAGCCTATTCGTGTCCGGATTTGACGTCATACACCCGCCCAGCCACACCTGCGTTTTTTCAGTAATGGCTGCATTTTTGCAAACACTCCCTGAAAACGGTCAGTTGACACCCAGAAACGCCCCCTTCCTGTCAATCTTCTTGATGGCCGTCAGTGCGAAGAAAAACTTCGCTAGAACCTGTGCACAACCACAACGGGCTTTGTACCCGTGCGATGCGCGTGCGCATTGCGGCCCATACGCATGTGCATAAATGCCGCTTTTTCACCTGATCACTGCGAAAATCGGCAGCGAGCGATCAACTCAGAATGACCCCCAATGTTCCAGCCAATCTGCAACCGGTCCTGTGCTCCGGCAGCTGTCTGCTAGTAAATGCTGCTAGTCCTTAGATGTACACCTCACCAACCCAAATTGGGATATCCCCACAGCCTGAGCACGTGTTTCCTGGCCAGGATCAATTATGGACCGTAAACCTCAATCCCCGTTTTTAATTTCTGTAGATTGTAAACTATCCGGAGCAAAACTACGTCAGTCATGCATTTTTATAAATGACTTTATTAATATACCTCTTGAGCTAAACAAATATATAGAGAAAACGTTTGTGTTGTGCGGTAGATGCCGTCTGCATTCTTTCCCCAAAATGGTGTAGCTGCTAGTACTGGCCAGAACCCAGGTACTATGGTTCTAGAAAGAGTCAAAGTCCTTCTGTATAGGAGGGTCTCAGAGAATCACTAATATATTCATTAAATTGCCACAAGGCTCAGGCGACCCGCTAATTCGGCAAAAGTGCTTTCACATCGCACACTGACTGTTTCGACACGGCAATATGCCGTGTCGATTCCAGGTTATTTGTGCGATGTGAAAGGGGTATAAGATGTGTCAGACGAAAAAGGAACAATCATATTAAAAGACAAATCCACGATTTCCTGTTTTATGTTTCGTCTTCTGTAAATGGAAACCTCTGTCTGTAGGTCACAGCTAAGCTCAGCGTTGGTTAGTCACAGTGCCACAGTTTTCGAAGACTGTATAATAGTAGGGAGATGGTTAATGCCATTTTAGTCCAGGTTTTAAAGATATCTATGCTTGAGTGGTTCAATCATATTGGGCTCGATTTCAATTCTGTGTGGATTGAATAGCGCCGGTAGGGAGTTCCCGGAGCTATTCAATTCAGCGCAATGCTAAGTCGGAGAATGCCCTTACTCGCGGACTAAACAGGGTGTTTAGGCGCGAGAGCAGGCATTCTCCGTCTAAAGCACCTGCCGCGGGCCTAAGTTTTGTCGGATTTCTGCTTGCAACCCCGGATGGGTGCGAGAAGAAATCCTCTAGACGGGGATGATCGCACGCTCAATTGAATAACGCGGTGAGCTCAATCAGTGCAGAATAGAATCGAGCCCATTGACTAGGCCAACTATTAAGTTGCATGTTCCCAAACATGGATATCCTTAAAACCTGGACTGTAATGTTTGGGAAACACTGGTCCAGCTTTCATGTGATAACGGATTGCTGGGGAATAAGCTTTTTACAGCTTTGTTTTTATTATCCTAAAAAAAAAATATATATATATATATTTATTTATTTTAATTAGCATTTTTCAGACATCGGAAATAGATTACCATCGTTGATTATCATTAAACTTTGCTTCAAGCTGTGCTTTCCTTGATTGAGCTAGGCTGGTCCTGTATCACTGCACATGCTGGCCAATAATCATTTTCCTACAATGATACCGGCTGCCTATAGGTGTTATAATCCTGACTAAGCGCTGGCCCGCAGCTGGCTCTTAGTGCCCAGCGGGCAACATGGTGACTCACAAACGTTTCCTTGTACACAGCATTGCCCATAAGACTTGCTTACATGTGTGCCCCCTATATATGTGAGAAAACCTCCAGGTCCTTTATGAGCTGGTTCTTGTGGCTGCCAGCCTTATGCCGAAACTGACCAAGTTTCTAGTAATAACTTCCCACATGGGTCAAAGTTTTCTGGTGACCCTTGTCCCCTCATCTCTTCCATGGGAAGCTGTCGGGACACAAAGCAATAACGTTCAGGTCAGTGCACGGCCTGAAAGGTAATCCTAAAGTGAGCAGAGCTGGGGATTTTTTTTTTTTGGGAAGGTTAATGAGAAGCACTGATGGATGGAAGCCGCCTTGGGAGGAATCCAGCTCATGTAAGAACACTTAAGTTGCACAGACTCTTTAACATAATGTTTATTGATGGGAATAAAAGGCCTTTTGCTCCCGGAGAGGTTTTAAATTGAATGTACCTATCCTGGAATTTTTGAATACTCGTGTGCCTAGATTTTGTTATACAGTAGCTTCATTGGGGATATTGGAAGCCATCAAGTCGTATTGTAGTACAGTCCATTGAATTTGTGGTGACTGCTAATATACTTGTAATATTTTGGGGTGTGGGGAGTTGGTTTGCAATCTATTTCCTCCGTCATCCACTAGGGGACACTGGAGCATATAGACAGTGGGGTATAGACGAGTGGATATTTGGAGCCTGGCACTTGAATTTTTTTTTTTTTTTAGGAAGTGTAGCTGGCTCCTCCCCCTCTGTATCCCTCCAATCCCAGTTTAGATTAGTACCTCAAGGAGCCAGGTGCTACAAGGGCTGTCTCCAGCCCTTTTTACATGACTGTGACCGTCAGCATGGCAAGTTCCTGATGACTTGGGATGTATCTTTGGACGTTTTCAAGCAGCTTTTGTATATATACAGGTTGAGTATCCCATATCCAAATATTCCGAAATACGGAATATTCCGAAATACGGACTTTTTTGAGTGAGAGTGAGATAGTGAAACCTTTGTTTTTTGATGGCTCAATGTACACAAACTTTGTTTAATACACAGAATTATTAAAAATATTGTATTAAATGACCTTCAGGCTGTGTGTATAAGGTGTATATGTAACATAAATGCATTCTGTGCTTAGATTTAGGTCCCATCACCACGATATCTGATTATGGTATACAGTTATTCCAAAATACGGAAAAATCCCATATCCAAAATACCTCTGGTCCCAAGCATTTTGGATAAGGGAGACTCAACCTGTATATAAAGCAACCCGAGTATTGGACTTTAATGACTTACAAATACACTGGATGTTTGATTCTTTCAGTCGCTATAGGCAGGATATTCTTAGTGATTTACTGAGATGAGATTTTTAGGGGAACACGTAGGGGCTGGATTACTTATCTGATTACAGCGAGATGGTCTCGCAGATTTTCCTATAATTAACTTGTGACTACACTCAGAGAGTTTGGGAAGATGGCGTGCCCCCACCTTGCCGCGGACATCAGCGAGATGCTATAATCAATAGCCGAGCTTTAGAACAATACAGAAGCCCCTATTAGCGCGAGGTGGCTCTCAGCCCACTCCCTGACTGCAGGCTGCTGGATGTGCATGAATTTCCACGCCGAGGGGCAGCTTGGAATGAATTTGTCTCGGCTCAGGCACCTGTGATTGGGTAATAATTGAAATAATAATTGAGATCTTTGCTTGGTGTAACTAGACAATATGAAGCAGGCAGCGAGCCAGGAGGAGTTTGAAGGGCAGAGAAATCAATGGCACACAACTGAACACAGAGCAGTGTCTTGGGAAATTGAGAAAGTGCTGAGAGTTGGCGCTCATAGGCACTGGGCCAGTTCATATAGCAAGCTCCCTCCGGTATAGGACGCCTGCACCTTCCCATGTAGTCATTTCACCGTGATCTATACAGCGAAAAATGGAAGATTTCTGCAGAGATGAGGAGAGTGCATTGCTGTCGGATTGGACCACTGGCTAGCCTTCACTCCCCGGGCTCATCAGTGAGCCTGGCTCTGTTGCCGATTCACCGGTTGGCCGTACTTGGACCGTTTTTTTTTTTTTTTAAGGTACTAACCGGTACATACTGGGAACCCCTCACAAGACCTGCCGTTTCGGAGATGCTCTGACCCATTTGTCTAGCCATCACCATTTGGCCCTCGTCAGAGTCGCTCAGATTCTTGCACTTTCCCATTCTCCTTACTTCGTCTTCAAGAACGAAGTGTTAACTTGCTGCCGAACATATTGGATCCCTTGACGGGTGCCATTATAATGATGATCAAAGTTTTTCTCTCCCCTATATAACAGCACGTGTGTAATGATCCCTGTATTGGGTTCAGTTTGATTTGACGATGGACGGGAAGCTGGCTGTTCGTATACAGACAGCGGCATCCCGTCCATCAAAAGCCCAGCAGCCCCGCATTAAGCCTCCTAACCCTCACCTTCTCCCTAATCTAACCCTCCCTTGTGGGTGCTGGTCCCTAACCCTCCCCGCTTGGTGCCGATCCCTAACCCTCCCTTCCCCACTGTCTAATCCTCCCCGCTTGGTGCCTAACCCTAACCCTTCTCGCTTGGTGCCGGTTCCTAACCTTCCTGGCTTGGTGCCTAACCCTAACCCTCCCTTCCCCACTGTCTAACCCTAACCTTCTCCGCTTGGTGCCTAACCCTAACCTCCCCTGCTAACTGCCTAACCCTAACCTTCTGTGGCAAGTACCTAACCCTAACCTTCCCATCCCTGAACCCTCCCCCCATCCCCCCCCCCCCCCCCCCCCCCTCCCCGCAGCTGAAAAGAAGGATAAGGATTCCGGGCGTTGGTATTTAGACGCCAGGATCCCGAGTCCTGTTTGGATGTCGATGCCGGTGTTCCAGCGGACGGGATTCCAGCACCGGTATTTCGAGTGCAGGGATCCCATCCGTCGGTTTCCTCACTGCATCCCCCTGTATTTCCCCATACAGCCACTACAGTAATATTCCCCTCCAGTGACTAGCTATAGCAATGGTTCCCAAACTTTGTCCTCGGATCACCCTTATGGTCTAGATCTTATTTGATCCATGTTTGAGCACAGGTGACTAAGTACCTCATTCCTTTGTGATTAAAGCATCGTTGTTCAACCATGGATATCCTTAAAGCCAGCACTGTTAGGGTGCCTTGAGGACCACATTTGGGAACACTTATCTATAGAATAAAACTGTCCAGAATAATTGTACATATGGTTTCTTTGGCATTTTGGGGACGTTATAGGTTGTGGTTTTGCAGATAAATGTTCCTATATAACCTTTTGTACAATATGAAGTGCTGCCCCCACCTCCACGGAGGATGCATCCACCTGGATAATGAAGAGGCCTGTTCTCTCTGGGTATAAACACGTGTGATCAATACAAAAGGAAATACGACATAACCAATGACCTTGCAGCGTTTGGAAACTCTGGTAATTACTTTCCTCACCGACAACCTTTTCCGTGACGCCAATTATCTATTTATTTACGTAAAGGTCATTGCGTTGTGGTCATCCTGTCAACTGGAAACATCAGAAAGAGCTGGTCTCATCTTATTTATATTTAATCACAGGGATAAGTAGTCTGTTATTTATTATTTCTCATCTGTGTAGATAACCGTGCACCCAAATGTCTGTATTTGGGGCTGGTGACATTAATACGAGGCTACAGACGGTTCTCTGAGGCTTTAAAGCATACCGTTCCTTCCCGCACGTGAGGTCACCATATAATTTATTAGCCGCTATTTATGTAGCGCACATTTTGCAGAAACCCACGTGCACATGAGAACATACAGACTCCACACCAGTAGATGCCTACTTGCATTAATGAAGGATTGACACTCATTCAGTTTGAGCTTTTATCCATTATTGTATCATTTGTATTGCCTTTTTTATATGTGTTTTTGGCAATGGGTTAACTTTGGGGCACATGGCGCTTCACTAATATTCAGACTTTATTTGAATACTGTATTAGGGTAATTATCTCATTGTTGCTTATATTATTATATTCTATAAGATCATATATAACACCTACGATTTGCGGCCACACTGTAAATAATAATTAATAACCGTTTAGCTTAGTCAGATTTGGGCATAGACCCTCCTCACATTTAGGCCTACTAAATTGGGACAAAACCGCCTTGTATGCCCTGACACGCCCACTTTCAGGCGAGCCCGTCCCTTTATGAAATCCATGAAAACCCTAATTGTGCAAACAACAATGTACAAATAAATATAAATGCGCACTTGGCCTTTCTTCTGGCGTAAGGTAACACATGTCACATGGGAAGCGGCCCATAGCTGCGCCCTCCCGCCTGGCTCCTCTATCCACTTACTGTATATTATACTGAAATACTAAATTAATAACTATTACAACGTAATTCTAAGTAACTTAGAACATGAAGAAATGCATAGAACGATCAGTATTCATAGCACTATCCTTGAATACTCCCTTCTCTACTGGGGACCAGGTAACGGGATAAAGCCTAGTGTTCTGCCCTGGAATTGTGTCATCATGGACCGTTGTGATGTCATACCACAGGCGGCAGCAGCAGCCATACAGGCCAATATTTGTGTTTCATAAAGTGTATTTGATAAAGTGACTGTATAGGGGTATGCAGGGACAGAATAACATATTTCCCACTTGCCCCAAATTACACACCCTAAAAGGGGCAATATTTTACCCAAAATGGGTGAAGCTTTGCAGATTGGGGTGAGCTTAGTTTGTCCCATTGTCACATATCTGAATGCTGTGAAGTGGATCAGGCGTTGCCAAGCACCATAATAAAGTTTGGGTAGGGGGCTGGTGATGCTGCTCCAGCCCCCCAGGGCACCCTCATTGCTCTCAGAAGGGCACAGCGGGTTACTCTTCTTATCCTGTGGAACATTGATAAAGCCATAAAAGCGACACCTGACTCCATTCCCCAAAATAAATAATTCCCTCACCCCTAAGCCAAACCGGTAAAACAACCCTAATACTGTATCCCTCATACCATAACCCCTAACCCTAATACCCGAACGGGCAGACTGGATAGGCCAGATGGTTCTTATCTGCCATCAAATTCTACGTTTCTGTGGGGTTTATTCATGAAGCAGTGAAAAGTGTGGAAAAGTTGCCCATTGCAACCAATCAGCTGCTAGGTATAATTTTACTGAATACATTTTATAAATGTTACCTCAACACTGGTTGCCATAGGCAACATCTCCACTGGCTCACTTCTCCACACTTTTCACTGCTTCATGAATAGACCCCTATGTCTTTGACAGGCATTAAACTCATGCCCTCAGCGCTGTGGGGTAGCGATGCTAACCACTTCTCCAACGGTTCTTCGGCCATTAAATGCTCTAATAACACCGCATAGGCTTGAGGCAATTTGTGCCTCATACCTCAGTGATGTCACTGGTTCCTGGTGAGTTGGTCCACTGTGAGTAGGTAGCTGGATTATCGATATGCGTATCTTCCAGTGTTAGTACAGCTGTCCTGTTCCGTGACTAGGAACCGCCATTATAGCCAATTTGACTGCCGCAGAACTGGAGCATTCCAGTTTGAGCTTTTAACTTTGACATATTATTGGGTCACATTGCATCGTTCATGTACCAACCACACACTGTGAGGATTGTATTATGTCCATTGTGTCCCCCATTGAAATCAGAGTAGCATGAGGATCTTTACAAGTTCTCCTGGCGCTTGCAGCGTTGCCCATTGTGTGATGGTCCCTGGAATCTCTCCTGCAGTTTTTGCTAGTGATAAAGTGCAGCTCATCCCGTTAACAATACAGCGATTTAGCAACCTGGCTGCAAATCCTGGGAGATGTATCGCATTATCTGAGCCTTTCTTGGCAGATAAGTACATAGCCGTGCGTTAAAAAAAATTAATATCAGCCGTGTTAGGAATCCAGAGTGTGTACAAAGCGCCCAGGAATGTGTCTTATGCTGTTTCATAATGCAGCTAAACAAAAGCCCCTCTCATGAGAAATCCTTGGGATCTTATAAACACCCCTGGGCCAGAATGACGAGGAGCCCAGCGTCTGATCCAAACTTGGATAAAGGACAACATACAGAACCTTCACTGAATGTCCCAGGAGGCCCCAGCTATAGAACACGTTAACCCCATCTTCTAAAGAGCCCTTTATAAATCCTTTCTTTCCTAATGTGATGTAATAGATTTAAGAGTCTGTTGTGGAACTACAAGGCTCAGTTTGCCTGCTAGTTATAGACTGCTGGTTTAGTCACTATTACCCTCGTCCTTCCCTGGGGGAGGGGGGGGGGGGGAGCACAGTGGTCCGTGTAGCTGTCCTGTTTGCGTGATGTTGAGGTAAGTGAGGGGCCAACCAGAAGCCACGATAACGGTCATTGCAGCATTCTGATTGGTGCTTACATCCCATTCTGTAGCCATTTTGAAAATGGTGGAACGCCAGCCTTCAGCACCTTGGATAGTAAGTAACGCAGCAGTAAAAGAATAATAGAAAGGCCTTGTGCTTTATCTTAGTGTACAGTATTTTTAAAAGTTCCCCATAACATTAGTTATAGGTGCAAATTTGTTCTACAGTCCCAGAAACCCATCAGCATTACATTTTATTGGCTTTTTAGACCATGAGATTGAACTTCTGATTGGTTACTGTCCTCATGGACTTTAAGGTGACCACTCACGGACTTCTTCAATGTGGCCAAACACGTGTGTATGGAAGTAGTAGTGGATCCTTCAGGATCGCGGCCTTGTCTTAAGTATCTCCCGTAATAAGTGTGGAATGCAGAAGCAAACGTTCTTTCTCTGACGTCCTAGTGGATGCTGGGTACTCCGTAAGGACCATGGGGAATAGACGGGCTCCGCAGGAGACTGGGCACTCTAAAAGAAAGATTAGGTACTATCTGGTGTGCACTGGCTCCTCCCTCTATGCCCCTCCTCCAGACCTCAGTTAGAATCTGTGCCCGGCTCGAGCTGGTTGCACACTAGGGGCTCTCCTGAGCTTCTAGTAAAGAAAGTATTTGTTAGGTTTTTTATTTTCAGTGAGATCTGCTGGCAACAGACTCACTGCTACGAGGGACTTAGGGGAGAGAAGCGAACCTACCTGCTTGCAGCTAGCTTGGGCTTCTAGGCTACTGGACACCATTAGCGCCAGAGGGATCGAACACAGGCCCAGCCTCGGTCGTCCGGTGCCGCGCCGTCGTCCCCCTTGCAGAGCCAGAAGCAAGAAGAACGTCCTGGAAATCGGCGGCTGTAGACTCCAGTCTTCATTAAGGTAGCGCACAGCACTGCAGCTGTGCGCCATTGCTCCCTATGCACACCACATACTCCGGTCACTGATGGGTGCAGGGTGCTGGGGGGGGGGGGGCGCCCTGGGCTGCATTAGAGTACCTTAAATTGGCAAAAAGCACATAATATAGTCTAATAAACTATATATGTGCAAAAATCCCCTGCCATAATATTAACAAAAGAGCGGGATAAGCCCGCCGAGAAGGGGGCGGGGCTATCTCCCTCAGCACACTGGCGCCATTTCCTCTTCACAGCTCCGCTGGAAGATAGCTCCCCAGGCTCTCCCCTGCAGTTTCCAGGCTCAAAGGGTAAAAAAGAGAGGGAGGGGCACTAAATTTAGGCGCAAAACTGTATTGTATAGCTGCTATATAGGGAAAATCACTTTCTGTAATAGTGTAAATCCCTGTTTATATAGCGCTCTGGTGTGTGCTGGCATACTCTCTCTCTGTCTCCCCAAAGGACTTGGTGGGATCCTGTCCTCAGTCGGAGCATTCCCTGTGTGTGTGCGGTGTGTCGGTACGGCTATGTCGACATGTTGGATGAGGAGGCTTATGTGGAGGCGGAGCAGGTGCCGATAAATGTGATGTCACCCCCTGCGGGGTCGACACCAGAGTGGATGGATATGTGGAAGGTATTAACCGACAGTGTCAACTCCTTACATAAAAGGCTGGATGACGTAACAGACGTGGGACAGCCGGCTTCTCAGCCCGTGCCTGCCCAGGCGTCTCAAAGACCATCAGGGGCTCGCAAACGCCCGCTACCTCAGATGGCAGACACAGATGTCGACACGGAGTCTGACTCCAGTGTCGACGAGGATGAGACATATACACAATCCACAAGGGGCATCCGTTGCATGATTACGGCAATGAAAAATGTGTTACACATTTCTGACATTAACCCAGGTACCACTAAAAAGGGTATTATGTTTGGGGAGAAAAAGCAGCCAGTGTTTTTTCCCCCATCAGATGAGTTGAATGAAGTGTGTGAAGAAGCGTGGGGTTCCCCCGATAAGAAACTGGTAATTTCTAAAAAGTTACTGATGGCGTACCCTTTCCCGCCAGAGGATAGGTCACACGCTTGTCAAAAAAGGTGGCACTGCCGTCTCAGGATACGGCCGCCTTGAAGGAGCCTGCTGATAGAAAGCAGGAGGCTATCCTGAAGTCTGTATATACACACTCAGGTACCCGGTCAGATAATATTGATACCCTCGACAGGGATACTATTTTGCTAACCATAGAGCATATTAAAGACGTCGTCTTATGAGGGATGCACAGAGGGATATTTGCCGGCTGGCATCTAGAATTAATGCAATGTCCATTTCTGCCAGGAGGGTATTATGGACCCGGCAGTGGACAGGTGATGCTGATTCTAAAAGGCACATGGAGGTTTTGCCTTATAAGGGTGAGGAATTGTTTGGGGATGGTCTCTCGGACCTCGTATCCACAGCAACAGCTGGGAAATCGACATTTTTACCTCAGGCTCCCTCACAACCTAAGAAAGCACCGTACTATCAGGTACAGTCCTTTTGGCCTCAGAAAGGCAAGCGGATCAAAGGTGCTTCCTTTCTGCCCAGAGGCAGGGGGAGAGGGAAAAAGCTGCACCAGACAGCCAGTTCCCAGGAACAAAAATCCTCCCCTGCTTCTACTGAGTCCACCGCATGACGCTGGGGCTCCACAGACGGAGCCAGGTGCGGTGGGGGCGCGTCTCCGGAAGTTCAGCGACCAGTGGGTTCGCTCACAGGTGGATCTCTGGGTTCTACAAGTGGTATCGCAGGGATACAAGCTGAAATTCGAGGCGTCTCCCCCTCGCCGTTACCTCAAATCAGCCTTGCCAACTACTCCCCAGGACAGGGAGGTAGTACTGGCGGCAATTCACAAGCTGTACCTCCAGCAGGTGATAATAAAAGTTCCCCTCCTTCAACAGGGACGGGGTTACTATTCCACAATGTTGTGGTACCGAAACCAGACGGTTCGGTGAGACCCAGTCTAACTTTGAAATCCTTGAACACTTATATAAGGAAGTTCGAGTTCAAAATGGAATCGCTCAGGGCGGTTATTGCAAGCCTGGAAGAGGGGGATTACATGGTATCACTGGACATCATGGATGCTTACCTACATGTCCCCATTTACCCACCTCACCAGGAGTACCTCAAGGTTGTGGTACAGAACTGACATTACCAATTCCAGACGTTGCCGTTTGGTCTGTCCACGGCACCGAGGGTGTGTTCCAAGGTAATGGCCAAAATGATGATATTCCTTCGAAAGAAGGGAGTTATAATTAACCCGTACTTGGACGATCTCCTTATAAAGGCGAGGTCCAAGGAGCAGTCGTTGATCGGAGTAGCACTATCTCAGGAAGTGCTACAACAGCACGGCTGGATTCTGAATATCCCAAAGTCGCAGCTGGTTCCTACGACGCGTCTGCTGATATTGGGCATGTTTCTGGACACAGAACAGAAGGTGTTTCTCCCGGAGGAGAAGGCCAAGGAGTTGTCATCTCGGGTCAGAGACCTCCTAAAACCAAAACAGGTGTCGGTGCATCATTGCACGTGAGTCCTGGAAAAGGTGGTAGTTTCTTACGAAGCAATTCCCTTCGGCAGGTTCCATGCAAGGAACTTTCAGTGGGACCTGTTAGACAAGTGAGGATCGCATCTTCAGATGCATCAGCTGATTACCCTGTCCCCGGGGCCAGGGTGTCTTTGCTGTGGTGGCTGCAGAGTGCTCATCTTCTCGAGGGCCGCAGATTCGGCATTCAGGACTGGGTCCTGGTGACCGCGGATGCAAGCCTCCGAGGTTGGGGAGCAGTCACTCAGGGAAGAAATTTCCAAGGACAATGGTCGAGTCAGGAGACTTCCCTACACATAAATATTCTGGACCTAAGGGCCATTTACAATGTCCTAAGGCAAGCAGAACCCCTGCTTCAAAACCAGCCGGTGCTGATTCAGTCAGACAACACCACGGCTGTCGCCCATGTAAACCGACAAGGCGGCACAAGAAGCAGGATGGCGTTGGCAGAAGCCACAAGGATTCTCCGATGGGCGGAGTATCACGTGCTAACACTGTCAGCAGTGTTCATTCCGGGTGTGGAAAACTAGGAAGCAGACTTCCTCAGCAGGCACGACCTCCACCCGGGAGAGTGGGGACTTCATCCAGAAGTCTTCACGCAGATTGTGAACCGTTGGAAACGGCCACAGGTGGACATGATGGCGTCCCGCCTCAACAAAAAGCTAAAAAAGTATTGCGCCAGGTCAAGAGACCCTCGGGCGATAGCTGTGGACGCACTAGTGACACCGTGGGTGTACCAGTAGGTTTGTGTTCCCTCCTCTTCCTCTCATACCCAAGGTACTGAGGATAGTAAGTAAGAGAGGAGTAAGAACTATACTCGTAGTTCCGGATTGGCCAAGAAGAACTTGGTACCCAGAACTACAAGAAATGATCTCTGAGGACCCATGGCCTCTGTGTCTCAGACGGACCTGTTACTGCAGGGGCCCTGTCTGTTCCAAGACTTACCGCGGCTGCGTTTGAAGGCTTGGCGGTTGAACGCAGGATCCTAACGGAAAAGGGCGTTCCAGATGAAGTGATTCCTACGCTGTTAAAGGCTAGGAAAGATGTTGCCTGATGTTCAGACGTTGTTAAGGGAGTACTGCATATTCAGCCCACTTTTGTGCCTCCAGTGGCACCTTGGGATCTCAACGTAGTGTTGGTTTTCCTAAAATCACATTTTTTTGAGCCACTTCAGAACGTGGAGTTGAAGTATCTCACGTGGAAAGTGGTCATATATATTTTGCCTTGGCTTCGGCTAGGCGTGTGTCAGAATTGGCGGCTTTGTCATGTGAAAGCCCTTATCTGATCTTCCATAGGGACAGGGCAGAATTGAGGATTTGTCCCCAATTTCTCCCTAAGGTGGTATCAGCGTTTCATTTGTACCAACCTATTGTGCTGCCTGCGACTACTCGGGACTTGGAGGCCTCCAAGTTGCTGGATGTAGTCCGGGCCCTGAAAATTTTTATTTCCAGGACGGCTAGAGTCAAAAATACTGACTCGCTGTTTATCCTGCATGCACCCAACAAGCTGGGTGCTCCTGCTTCTAAGCAGACTATTGCTCGCTGGATCTGTGGCGCGATTCAACTTGCACATTCTGCGGCTGGACTGCCACATCCTAAATCAGTAAAAGTCCATTCCACGAGGAAGGGGGCTCTTCTTGGGCGCCTGCCCAAGGGGTCTCGGCATTACAACTTTGCCGAGCTGCTACCTGGTCGGGGTCAAACACGTTTGCAAAATTCTACAAGTTTGATACCCTGGCTGAGGAGGACCTTGAGTTTGCTCATACGGTGCTGCAGAGTCATCCGCACTCTCCCGCCCGTTTGGGAGCTTTGGTATAATCCCCATGGTCCTTAAGAATTTACTCATCGGTAATTCTATTTCTCGTAGTCCGTAGTGGATGCTGGGAGCCCGTCCCAAGTGCGGACTCTCTGCAATACGTGTATATAGTTATTGCTTACTAAAGGGTTTTGTTATGAGCCATCTGTTAATGAGGCTCATTTGTTGTTCATACTGTTAACTGGGTATAGTTATCACGAGTTATACGGTGTGATTGGTTTGGCTGGTATGAGTCTTACCCTGGATTCCAAATCCTTTCCTTGTAGTGTCAGCTCTTCCGGGCACAGTTTCCCTAACTGAGGTCTGGAGGAGGGGCATAGAGGGAGGAGCCAGTGCACACCAGATAGTACCTAATCTTTCTTTTAGAGTGCCCAGTCTCCTGCGGAGCCCGTCTATTCCCCATGGTCCTTACGGAGTACCCAGCATCCACTACGGACTACGAGAAATAGAATTACCGGTGAATAAATTCTTATTTTACATATGAGGCAACGTGGATTGCATGTGTCTTGGAGCCGTTCCAGCGCTCCTTTGCGTTACTGCATTTTGCACCCGAGGTCAGGGAGCCCCTCGGGGCAGGCCACCATCCCCAGGCCTATCTGGAAGGAGTTAAGCCTTGAGTGTAAGGTGTAACATCCCACTCTTTAGCACACTCATTTCTATTTAATCAAGATTAATATAAATAGGATTTCCATTTTCGGACCCGGTGTGGCCGCCAGCAAGAGAATATTGGGATTTTAATTATATCGGCATAATAAAGCGGAAACACGGAGATACTTAATCTAAATCAATGTTCATAGAAGCAGCAAACGTGGAGCATCTCTGAGGCGCTGACCGCTCCTGACACTGTAATGTGAGCAGAGGAGAAGTGACTGATATTAATGGTGCCGGCTCTGCGTCCCCCCTCCCCTCTCCCCTGCGTGCCCACCACACGTCCTATTAACCCTCTGTGCGCTGGCCGGGGACAGCCTCGTTCTCCGAAGAGCTGAATTCCCTATCGGCGTACCACCACCACCGGTCGCTGTGAATCGTCCGTCAGCGAGCACAGGATTTTAGCAGTGGTGGTGAGGTATATTCATCTTAATATTATTTTCCCATTCATCCATAGGGGATACTGGGATGGTGATATACAGTAGGGCATGGTCTTCGACGGAGGCGGCGACCTGAAATGTGCGAAAAGTCGTCCGTTTGGGCGCCCAAACAGCACTTTCACGTTGCGCAATCGTCGGAGGCAACGGCGAACACTCATATCTGCATTTTTCAGAGTCCTGTTACGCCATCACATATCACCTTGCGGCTAAATGGATGTATCTGGGCGGCAATGAGTCGTTTGCAAGTAGCATAGACTTGCCGTGGGTGTGCAGACAGAGTTGCGGCCTGTACAGTGGTAGGCGTACGCATAGTGGCAGCAGTTGCAGAGGGATCTGTTGCACCCAGGACAAAGCTGGCGCGTTGCCTTGGTGATAGCTGCTCTCACAAGCGTATGTATTGGACACGCACTAAGACTGGAGGGGAGAGGTTCAGGGGAAATTTGAGGAAAAATTACTTCACAGAAAGGGTAGTGGACAAGTGGAATAGCCTCCCATCAGAGGTGGTAGAGGCTAAGACAGTAGAGCAATTTAAACATGCATGGGATAGACATAAGGATAACCTTACAAAGAAATAAGGGTCAAATAAGGGTTGAGATAAAAAAAAGGGGCAGACTAGATGGGCCAAGTAGTTCTTATCTGCCGTCAAATTCTATGTTTCTATGACACAGTAATGACGAGGACTAGGGACAGACGTTCACTGCTATTTTCAACCACTCAATGCATTTGGCTCTAAATCGGGCCCTAAAGGTTATACTTTTACCTATGCATGTTGCTAATTTATGTGTAGTGTCTGAGTACGCTGTCGCCGTATAAAGTTAATATATACTCAGAAGGATATTTGCAGCAATGATCCATAGCTTTCATCATTCCATTCTCTCCTGGTGGGGCAACCAAGGCTGGGCGTCAGGGCCGCAGGTCATTGTGTAGATTCAGTCTGCCAGGCCCAATTGCCTAAAGTGGCTCGTTAAGTCCGGCCTGAAGATATTAAGGCAGGGGATAAACAGCCCTCGCTTGGCCTAGCCAGCCGCTGAGTGCTCTCGTACAGGAAATCATCATTTCACCGCTCACTCTGTAATCAAGATATCATCATCTCCACGTATTACTTTAGCAGCAGACATTTCTATTCCACGTAACTCAGAGGGGACAACTGTAGAAGCCGGGGGAACGGGTAACGAGCTGCGAATATTTGCACTTTATAACCTCTAATGGATATAATGATCATTACAAGGTAGTTTTTGCTATGGGTTATACAAAGCGCTTTTGCAGCAGCCAGTTGTTGTAAATGTGGCCCAAAAGCGCTCTATCTGTCCCGCTCCTGCAAGGCATGGACCCTTCTGTTTATATTTTCCTAGTGACCTCTGTTCACCTTCCACTTGGTGGGTTTGTAACATATTTACTGCTTGAGGGTGAGTGGGGGGATGTGTCCTAGACTGAGTATTCCGTCTGCCTGAGGGGATTCTTTCATCCCGTTAGTGTTGTGATCTAGGCTGACATAATGCATACTGATAAATACTGTGTGAAAATGAGGTACGGTTAAGTTTGGCATCGTGTTTCCTAAGCTCAATGTACATCAGGCTACATTTTTTTGTGTACCTGTCTGCTAGGGTGGGGGCAGCCATTTTGTTGATGGATCCATTATTCAAGTACTCAGGCACATTGTACAGATTATCGCACAGAAAAGGTTAAGAAGTATGATGTAGGAGATTGTTGGGAGTCAGGGAATGGGTTAAACTTTATTTTTGTTTTTGGAAACGTCCCAAATGTTGAGCTGCATGTCTAGTAGATCTCATTAGGCGAGACTAAAACATGAGTTACACGCTATTACATTTTCTTGTACTCTACATCAGGCATTCCCAACCGCGGTCCTCAAGGCACACTAACAGTGCAGGTTTTAGTGATATCCTGGCTTCAGTACAGGTGACTTACCGTAATTAGTATCTCAGTTATTTTTATTTAACCATCTGTGCTGCAGCCTGGATATCACTAAAACCTGCACTGTTGGTGTGCCTTGAGGACCGTAGTTGGGAATGCCTGCTCTACATGCTCTCCTGCAGTGCCATCTTTGGAGCGTTCCAGCAAAACCTGTATAACCCATTAGAAACAGTTTATATTGTATGCCCGGAAACAAATCCACCCCTTAGACCTAATTCTGCCTAGTGTGCAGAGCAGATCTGTGTCATGTCCAAGGGTAACAAAAATAACTGCCGTGGTGATACATTGTGCTTGCTGAAAAGCACAGGAACACAATTCTTTATATTATTTTTCTGGTGAATACAATCATCGGTCACACTCCTTTGCAGTTCGGATCTGCTCAGAATATATATGTATATTATAATATATAATATGGGCACATGGTTTGTGCCCCTTAAATGATATTCTTCCCTAAGATTGGGAAGAGTAATGGGTGCAGTATCCGTCGCTCTGAATCCTGTAATATTCAGAGCCGGAGAAATCAACTCGCATTGGGCAAAACGTCAAGAATCCATTCTTGCTAGTTAATCGGTTGGCTAAAACGTTCACTATTTTGTGCATACCTTTTAAATAATGCATCTGCCTGCGATGAGAGAACCTCTTCTTCTTTTTTTTTTTTTTTTATTAGTTGGGGAATCGCCAAAACAGTGATAAAGGAGATAAAATAAGATGCTCTGCTTTACCTTAAATAGTCTGCAATAAGGAAAGCGCCAATTGCGTGGACTTATCCAGGAGCTGGTACCATCTGGTTTTTTTTTTTCTTTCTTCTTCTATAGAAGTAAAACACTTTTAGTAAGTAGCTTTCTTTAAGCAGTTCTCTGTCGACGTTGGGAATTTGATGTGAACTGTAATTACTTTCATCACTGAAGAATCAAGGGCCTCTCTCTCGGTGACATCTGTTCAGCTTGTTTCCTGGACACTGATAGTTGGCAGCGATGCACTTGGGGAGAGAAGAGATTTTTTTTTCTCATCTTAGGTGTCTCTGTGATGATCCACCTGTTGTCCGCTCTCTGTAGCCCAAGGCATTTATATGCAAATTAGAAGGGAACATATGCCACCGAAATAAGTTAAATGGCAAGTAAAATATATCAAAGTTCTTTTTTTTTTTACTACTGAGCTAAGTCATATTCTTGATTTAACTTAAGGGTTTATAGTTTAACTGCTTCTTGCTTGCCGAGTCTCGCATAGCTATTTTAAGATGGTTCTTCTCCATCTTGTATCACTTTGCAGTAATCTGAGCTTTAGGATTTGATTTGCAGTCTTCTAGGTAACAGGTTTTTTTTCCCTGCATAGCTCACTGCCTCTGCGAGTCCTATGACAAAGTATATCTAAAATGCTGTGTTTTGTTATTTCTGCTTTATGTCGTGCTTTATTTTTATATCCTGAGAGTTGTAGCATTTGGCTTTAGTTTCTCTTCAGTTTCTATTGAAGATGAGGAAGAAATAAGTGCATTCCTATTGTTTTACTTGCTGCTGTTTTATAGAAGTGTACAAGTCACTGTCTGCTTTATATGAATATGTATTGGGAAATGTCCCCTTTTCTGAGCCTCTAACCTTTAAGAAAGCAGAATCAATGGAGCACTGAATTGTGTTTTTTTTCACATTGGATAAGATCCCATTAAAGTTCATTGGTTATCTCTTAATGGTTTATTATCTACCTTTCAATACCCAGAAATGTGCTCCTGGTATGCACGGTGCAGAATCAGGGATAAAGTGCTACTTACTTGTCGTGCACTTGGACTAAGACGCCTAGCTGTAAAGCTTAGGGAATCGATATACTACTGTGCTAAGCCGGCCTGACAAGGGCTGATCTCCGGGGATTAATGGCGTGAGAGTCCTTCCAGCCTGAAGTTACACGGATGTGCTTATAGCAGTCAGCGGCTTGGGCCTTGTCTTATGCCATTTTATTTCAGCACATTTCAGTATATTGCAACAGAGTCCGGGCTGTCAGTCTAGTGGCTGCCAAGATTTTCTTTTTCGTCTGAAAGTTTTTAAGAGTGAATTAGAAAGTATTATTTTAAAAATTATTACAATTATTATATTTTGTTTCATTAAACGTCTGCCTCAATTGGGGAGGAGATTCTTCATAACGTAGATTGCGCTCATGTCTATGTGGATGGCATTATTCTCAAATGATCTTCTTGTCTGTATGGCAGTCTTCTCATTTCCTCTTATAGCAGTGCTCCTCACAGTGACCGTGCTTGGAAGTGCTCAGTGATCATGTCTGTATGGCGGTCTTCTCATGTCCTCATATAGCAGTGCTCCTCACAGTGACTGTGCTTGGAAGTGCTCAGTGATCATGTCTGTATGGCAGTCTTCTCATTTCCTCATATAGCAGTGCTCCTCACAGTGACCGTGCTTGGAAGTGCTCAGTGATCATGTCTGTATGGCGGTCTTCTCATTTCCTCATATAGCAGTGCTCCTTACAGTGACCGTGATTGGAAGTGCTCAGTGATCATGTCTGTATGGCAGTCTTCTCATTTCCTCATATAGCAGTGTTCCTCTCAGTGACTGTGCTTAGAAGTGCTCAGTGATCATGTGTGTATGGCGGTCTTCTCATTTCCTCATATAGCAGTGCTCCTCACAGTGACTGTGCTTGGAAGTGCTCAGTGGTCATGTCTGTATGGCGGTCTTCTCATTTCCTCATATAGCAGTGCTCCTCACAGTGACTGTGCTTGGAAGTGCTTAGTGATCATGTGTGTATGGCGGTCTTCTCATGTCCTCATATAGCAGTGTTCCTCTCTGTGACAGTGCTTGGAAGTGCTCAGTGATCATGTGTGTATGGCAGTCTTCTCATGTCCTCATATAGCAGTGCTCCTCACAGTGACCGTGCTTGGAAGTGCTCAGTGATCATGTCTGTCTGGCAGTCTTCTCATTTCCTCATATAGCAGTGCTCTGCACAGTGACCGTGCTTGGAAGTGCTCAGTGATCATGTGTGTATGGCAGTCTTCTCATTTCCTCATATAGCAGTGTTCCTCTCAGTGACCTCTGCTTGGAAGTGCTCAGTGATCATGTCTGTATGGCTGTCTTCTCATTTCCTCATATGGCAGTGCTCCTCACAGTGACTGTGCTTGGAAGAGCTCAGTGATCATGTCTGTATGGCAGTCTTCTCATTTCCTCATATGGCAGTGCTCCTCACAGTGACCGTGCTTGGAAGTGCTCAGTGATCATGTCTGTATGGCAGTTTTCTCATTTCCTCATATAGCAGTGCTCCTCACAGTGACTGTGCTTAGAAGTGCTCAGTGATCATGTCTGTATGGCGGTCTTCTCATTTCCTCATATAGCAGTGCTCCTCACAGTGACTGTGCTTGGAAGTGCTCAGTGATCATGTGTGTATGGCGGTCTTCTCATGTCCTCATATAGCAGTGCTCCTCACAGTGACTGTGCTTGGAAGTGCTCAGTGATCATGTGTGTATGGCAGTCTTCTCATTTCCTCATATAGCAGTGCTCCTCACAGTGACCGTGCTTGGAAGTGCTCAGTGATCATGTCTGTATGGCGGTCTTCTCATTTCCTCATATAGCAGTGCTCCTTACAGTGACCGTGATTGGAAGTGCTCAGTGATCATGTCTGTATGGCAGTCTTCTCATTTCCTCATATAGCAGTGTTCCTCTCAGTGACTGTGCTTAGAAGTGCTCAGTGATCATGTGTGTATGGCGGTCTTCTCATTTCCTCATATAGCAGTGCTCCTCACAGTGACTGTGCTTGGAAGTGCTCAGTGGTCATGTCTGTATGGCGGTCTTCTCATTTCCTCATATAGCAGTGCTCCTCACAGTGACTGTGCTTGGAAGTGCTCAGTGATCATGTGTGTATGGCGGTCTTCTCATGTCCTCATATAGCAGTGTTCCTCTCTGTGACAGTGCTTGGAAGTGCTCAGTGATCATGTGTGTATGGCAGTCTTCTCATGTCCTCATATAGCAGTGCTCCTCACAGTGACCGTGCTTGGAAGTGCTCAGTGATCATGTCTGTCTGGCAGTCTTCTCATTTCCTCATATAGCAGTGCTCTGCACAGTGACCGTGCTTGGAAGTGCTCAGTGATCATGTGTGTATGGCAGTCTTCTCATTTCCTCATATAGCAGTGTTCCTCTCAGTGACCTCTGCTTGGAAGTGCTCAGTGATCATGTCTGTATGGCTGTCTTCTCATTTCCTCATATGGCAGTGCTCCTCACAGTGACTGTGCTTGGAAGAGCTCAGTGATCATGTCTGTATGGCAGTCTTCTCATTTCCTCATATGGCAGTGCTCCTCACAGTGACCGTGCTTGGAAGTGCTCAGTGATCATGTCTGTATGGCAGTTTTCTCATTTCCTCATATAGCAGTGCTCCTCACAGTGACTGTGCTTGGAAGTGCTCAGTGATCATGTCTGTATGGCAGTCTTCTAATTTCCTCATATAGCAGTGCTCCTCACAGTGACCGTGCTTGGAAGTGCTCAGTGATCATGTCTGTATACCAGTCTTCTCATTTCCTCATATAGCAGTGCTCCTCACAGTGACTGTGCTTGGAAGAGCTCAGTGATCATGTCTGTATGGCAGTCTTCTCATGTCCTCATATGGCAGTGCTCCTCACAGTGACTGTGCTTGGAAGTGCTCAGTGATCATGTCTGTATGGCAGTCTTCTAATTTCCTCATATAGCAGTGCTCCTCACAGTGACCGTGCTTGGAAGTGCTCAGTGATCATGTCTGTATACCAGTCTTCTCATTTCCTCATATAGCAGTGCTCCTCACAGTGACTGTGCTTGGAAGAGCTCAGTGATCATGTCTGTATGGCAGTCTTCTCATGTCCTCATATGGCAGTGCTCCTCACAGTGACTGTGCTTGGAAGTGCTCAGTGATCATGTGTGTATGGCAGTCTTCTCATTTCCTCATATAGCAGTGCTCCTCACAGTGACTGTGCTTGGAAGTGCTCAGTGATCATGTCTGTATGGCAGTCTTCTCATTTCCTCATATAGCAGTGCTCCTCACAGTGACCGTGCTTGGAAGTGCTCAGTGATCATGTCTGTATACCAGTCTTCTCATTTCCTCATATAGCAGTGTTCCTCTCAGTGACTGTGCTTAGAAGTGCTCAGTGATCATGTGTGTATGGCAGTCTTCTCATTTCCTCATTTGGCAGTGCTCCTCACAGTGACAGTGCTTGGAAGTGCTCAGTGATCATGTCTGTATGGCTGTCTTCTCATTTCCTCATATAGCAGTGCTGTTTGCTATAATTGTGGTCACATATCATGAAACATAGAAAATGACCCCCCAAAAAGGTTTGTCTTCCTTATCTGTGTCAACCATTTGCCTCTCGACCTTTTGCACTGTATCTTTTCTATGTCGACCTTTTGACCCAATGTGTGTCGACCGGATGAGGGCGACCTAATGACTGTAGATTTTCTTTACCACACCCTTATTTGGCGCACTCAGATCATCAGCAATAATGTATTATTTGGGTTGTCAAAAGGTTCTGCAGACTGGGTCTGGATAACATATCCCTTCATGCATGACTGCTGTGTAATGATCTGACCAGTGGGGGGCAGCGTCCTGTAGCTGCCTGCAGCCTATGTAACAGAAGGCTGTGTAACCTCAGGTCCTGGTTACATAGGCTGTAGTTGCTTATAGTAACCTGTAACCATCCTCATGTTCCCATCTCACAATGATGCTGTGGCACAAAGAGCGTTTTATTTCACCCTTACTGCCTAGAGGGTGGTATGTGAGTCCTGTGAGAAGTAATGTCTGTATTGTTGGTCAAAGCTTTTATGTTGCTGGGGGAAAGTAAATGAAACTTTTACAGAGCAGACAGAAGTAAATACTCCTTTGGATAAGATTGGTGTTGCCTCAGTGCGCTGTTCCTGTTCAGTCATGTGGTGTTACACGGCTGGGCCTTGTGATGTGGAAAGAATGCTACATGGCTGTACGCTGCTGCCTCTGGGGTCAGATAAGAAACTGTGCCCCCTCTTATTTCTGCGTTCCCTCCCCTCGCTCCTCTTGTGCTGGCTCTGCTGCCTCGTGACAGCAGCTGTTTAAAGGAATTCCATCTGTCCTTCAGCTTGTGATAAACATTTGCTTAAACAGCTGCCCCACAACTGGCTCTGTGTGACCCGCGCCGCTGTCGTGTTCCTGGCTGAGCCTCCTCGCCCGCCACCTCCGGCTCACCACTTAACCAGTTGCTGCTGTACGGCCGGGCAAAGGTGCATGCCTGCTGGGCGTTCAGTCACAGGCCCGCAATTTCATAGGCGCCCAGAACGGAGGTCTTTCTGAAGGTTGTATTGACTCCGTCATTTGAGTCTCCATAACCTCTCTCTGGATATAAAAGAACAGTAAAGGATTATGAAATTGGCTTATTCTTGTAAAGTACATTATTGCATAGTCCATAATGTACAGAAACCTACTGAGGCCTAGCTTGTAGCTTCAGTACAGTTCCAACAAATAATGTGTATATGTAAGTAAGCGCAGATGGGTGGACATCACATAGCTGCTACATAATGAACAGGGCGTTTTATATGGTGTCCAAATATGCGGCCCCAGTGCCTTTGTGCCCATACATGACCATATGATCCCATACTGAATAGTTATAAGGCTCACACTTGTCGTCACATCTTAAGGGTCCCATACACTAGAACGATTATGCCCGATTTCATCCGATTTCAACCTTTCGGGATGATATATTGGATGAAAAGTGGCAAATCGGATGTATTTTACATCCGATCCGATGTGCGGTCCCTTGAAGGTCGGATCGGAGCCCGTAGGTCGTTAGTGCTGCACTCGTGATATGTCGGATCCCGCAGGCATGGCTGGGATCGTATACGATACATTGTATGCAAAAGGACCGCATACGATGTATCGTATGCGATCCTGCCGCCCGGGAAGCTGGCAGGCGGTTCAAGGGAAATCGCATCTGACTTTATCCTCAGACATGTCTCTGTAGTGTATGGGGCCCTTTAGAACACTGCAGTAATGCATCATAAAACTTCTCCAGTAAACGTTGGGTGCCGCCATGTGTCCTGCACCAATTTCACGTCAAGCGTCTGTTGTCCGGATTTTGGAACTCTGCTACCGTTAGAAAGCCCGTTCCTGCATTATCCTGAATAAATTGTTCTAGTCCACCAAAGCCAAACATTCCATCTTTCATCCGTCATGTAGACGAAAGCAAACATTTGGTTTGATTGGTTCTCACAGGACGTCGCATATTGTGACACATAAGCGTCATTTAAATAAGTTTTATTCATCCTAAGTTTGTTCTGTGTGAATATACTTCTCACGTTATAAATGGAACATGCCTTATTCTTGTACCAGGGTTGTTCAGCAATGGAGAATGTCACACGGAACGGCTTGGTGCGGCGTGATGTCCAGTGAAGGAAGACAGGAATTACTGTACATAGGGAAGAAAAATAAGACTTTGGGCGAAGTAGGTGGAACGGATGTGCGCTGCTGACATAGAAGGCCCCTTTCTCTCCTGCCATTCTCCGGCTGCGCTCGGCCTGTGGAACGGTGAAGGGTTTTTCTGAAAAGGTTGCCGCATGTGTTTGAGGCAGATAAGCCCCTTGCTTTGAAGTGTGGCCACGGTGAGCGCCCGTTGCTGCTGCCAGTCACGGGGAATTAATCACCACCGCAGAGAGATAAGAGCGCAGAGTATCGTCACTAACTCTGAGACGGGAGAAGAGACAACGGCCCCCACTTTTGTCACAACCATTCCGTCTACGCACTTAAAATACACGGTCATTGATTTAGTATCTTAACCCTTTCATTTCTTAAGGCTTTCGGGCCTAATGTCTATTTTTGGCGGGAAAACCAAAATCTTGTCCTGCCTATGTATATGTGTGTTATATGCATTTTAGGATAGGTGTATGTTAATTTAGTTGATATTGGCGCTTTAAATTGACCCTTGTAGCAAATGCTGGAAATTACTGCGCTCTGTATCACAATTGCGCATCTGATATCCCAGCACGTTTCCTGCTGCACCTAATACTCTTGGTATTGCTAGGCATGGGTTAATCGCTTGGAAACACCTCTTTAGCAAAGCAAGAGGTTAATAATGCACCGTGCCCTCCAGACGGACGTGTGCGCCTTTCTCAGTGGATGGCGAGGCGACCCCTCCATCTTTAACCGCTCTCCCTTTTAAAGACTCGTTACTAATGACTGCGATTAATCTCCGTCATTTCACTAATCATAATTAACTAGATGCCAGGAGTTTTCAGCACATCCAAAAACTAATAAACTATGAATTATTACCCAGCACGCCAGCTGAGTGGGGGCTGCCAGGCCGTGGAAGTGGGAGCCTGAGCTAATCCACACGCTATAGCCAAACTCGTGGTGTGGTTTCTGTGTGCTGTGCGTACATTGTGTGGTCACACAGAGGTTACTAGCTGATACAGTAATTACACCTCAGTTATATTAAGTGGGCCGCATTTCATCCCATTCCCTGACAAACTGTCCTGGAATCTGGGATAGAATTTTAGTGGGGCCGGTTTTGTGCTTCTGACCAATTAGATTAATGATCAATGAATGAAGTTTGATCTGGTTACCTCAGCAAATTGAATGTACCTGCTTTCTTGTCCTCCTGTCTTGCACTAGTCAGTTACGCCTGCTGGGGTCTCATGTCCACGTCCGCCCCCCCCCCCCCCCCCCCCCCCCTTATGTGACGTGTCATTCCCAATATCATATGCACACAATTGGGCACTTTTCCGACTGCTCCTTCCTCTTCCTGTCACTGGAAGTTAATTCTCCGTCCTGAATCTTCTAAATAGAAGATGACATTAATATTAAGCCTGTTGCAGGGGTGGGAGGGATTAGCACCAAATTAAGTCTGATAAATGTCACAGCTCCATCACTGATCGCTGCAGTCTCTCAGTACCACAGGGCCTGGCGGCGGCCTGCGGCAGTGCAAGGGTTGGTAGCGAGGTCTTCCTGGGATAACATCGGATGCTTACTGTTGTTTTATATAGTGTGCTAGAAACATTACCGAATCTGATTGGTTGCGGAGTTTACCTCACCGTTTCTTTCCACACTTACCTGTGCACTAGTGTGAACAGCAAAACACATTTTTTAAGTTTTTTATTTTAATTTCTCTAAAATGGCTTTCATGTGCTAAAGTTGGAGAGAGCTGCTGTGTTTTTAGCTTCATTAGTAGAAGATACGTTCTATTACAGCACCTAGATTAATAGCTGCAATGTGTGGCCCTCAGAGTCTTCACCTGAGGGCCCAGACTCATCCCTTCTTTGAGCCTTGTCCATTCTTTTCTCTGGTTTGTGCCTCATCAGTCCGAGCTTTTATTCTTTACTCCTGAGATTAAGGGGAAGGTGATTAAAGGGACGGCCACACATTTATCCGATTGGCTATTAGTGTCCTAGATAGTCCTAAAACAAGTGCTTTACTAGATAGCATGGTTGGTGTAGTGGTTAGTTTTACTGACTCACAGCCAAGAAGTCATGATTTTTTACTGTATCCATTTGGAGTTTGTATGTGCTCTCAGCGTGTGCATTGTTTTCCCCTGGTGGCTTGGCCTTGCTTTCACACACCAAAAACATACTGGCAGATTAACTGGCATCTGAAAAATATTAACGTGTGTGTGTGTCCATGTGGTTGGGAATATAGATTGTAAGCACCACTGGGGCAGGGACTGATGTGACCCACGGAAATATCCTCTTTAAACCGTTGCGTAATATTTTTGTTAGCAGTTGGGCAAAACCATGTGCACTGCAGGTGAGGCAGATATAACATGTGCAGAGAGAGTTAGATTTGGGTGGGTTATTTTGTTTCTGTGCAGGGTAAATACTGGCTGCTTTATTTTTACACTGCAGTTTAGATTGTAGATTGAACACACCCCACCCAAATCTAACTCTCTCTGCACATGTTATATCTGCCTCCCCTGCAGTACACATGGTTTTGCCCATTAGCTAACAAAGATCCTGCTGCGATCAACTCAGAATTACCCCCCAATATAAAGAACCGGTAAGGAATAATACATTTACGGAGTATGCCCCTTGTGGTTTGAGATGGTGTTACAAGTGAGCCAACGTTTTTTTGTTGTGTTTAATCAGGTACAATACAGTATGTTGGTTTCATAAATCCGTCATCACCCATTGTAGTATGCTTTCCATTTAACAAAATATTGCAGTAATGCAGTTCCCAGGTTCTCATGGGTCTGAGCTGGGACAGAGCTACTTGAGCCGGGGGGCCCCCTAAAACTGTGGGGCCAACGGTACGTACCCCCTGCCCCCCCCCCCTTAATCCGGCTCTGCTGCTGGAACCCCCCCTTAATCCATACCCCCTGATGCCCCCTCTCCCTCTGTCTCCACTATTCACCGCTGCTCTGCTAAGCAGAACAGCGAGTACAGGAGCTTTCCAACTGACCCC